>NC_069509.1:95188818-95281318 GCF_027579735.1 Bombina bombina
GGCCACCATACTGCCGTAGCTGCCCTTTCTCTGCACATTGTAATGCCCAAGTGACCATCGTGAATCCTGCTTAACATCTCCTGCTAAATGCTAACAGGGATAACAATGTGTTCTTGGAACAGCACTAAACCATACAGCTCCATGAGCCATGACCTCTCAGACTGGTAAGAGCTTAAAGACATCCAGGCTGCCCGGCTCTCGGGCCAACCTCGCTTTATATACTTGATAAATTCTTGAAGATCTGTATCCAAACGTGTCTCCTTTCTTATTTGCTCTAGCTTTCTTAACGAGATGGAGTTGGATGCCATAACTGAATCCACGTACACTTTAACATCTGATTTAGTTGAAGATCCTTCAACAGCAGCCAGCGGAAGCCTGGAAAGTGTATCTGCCACTACTAGTTGTTTTCCTGGTACATGCACTGCCTTAACATTGAACCTGAGTAGCCTCATCAGAAGTCTCTGGCATTGTAGGGGTATCTTGTCAATATCATAGGAATTGATTAGAGGGACTAGTGGTTTATGGTCAGTTTCAAGACTAAATTTCTCCAAACCCACTATGTAATGCAGGAAGTGCTCACAGGCCCAAACTGCAACCAGGCACTCTTTCTCAATTCAGTCGTATTTCGATTCTGCAGCCATCAGTGTACAGGAACAGTAGGCAATGGGCTGTAATTTGCTCTCATTCAGCTGCAGGAGAGCGGTCCCTAACCCATAACTGCTTGCATCAGCATTAACCACAGTCTTTTTATAAGGGTCGTAGAACCCCAGCACTGGGGCAGACCCCAGCAGGGACTTGACTTGTATAAAAACTTTTTCTTGTGGAGGTCCCCAGACCCAGGTAACATCTTTCTTCAACAACTCGGTGATAGGGTTTAGTACTGTGGATAAATCTGGTAGGAACCTGCCCACATAATTCACAAGGCCCAAATATTTGTCTCAGTTTGTGTACACCAGAAGGACTTTTCATCTATTCAATAGCAAGGATTTTAACAGGGTCTGGCTTGATGCCATCTCCATTGATGGTATGCCCAAAATAACATAACTCAGATTTTCTAAAATTAAATTTTTCTAAATTCAATTTCAGCCCGGAATCTCTAATGGTCTGCAGCACACAGCTCAATCGCTGATCATGTTCTTCCAGTGTAGACCCATACACTAAAATGTCATCCATGACGACTCCCGTGCCCTCCTGGTCCCTTAGGAGGGAACTCATCTCTCTTTGAAAGATTTCAGGAGCAGAGGATATCCCGAAGGGGAGTCTGCAGAAACAAAACCGACCTACCAGTGTAATGAAGGTAGTCAGTTTGCGGCACTTTGGGTCTAGAGGTGCCAGAAGCCGTTGGAAGCATCCAGTGTAGAGAAGAACTTCACCCCAGCCAGTTTCGGAGCTATGCCTTCAAGCCTCGACAGCATGTATCTCTCTCTTTTCACTGCCTCATTCAGCTGTTTCAAGTCTATGCAGATGCGTACCTTCCCATTCTTCTTCGCAACGGGCACAATGGGGGCACACCAGTCAGTTGCTTCAACAACCTCTCCAATAACTCCCATATTCTTCATACGCAGAAGTTACTTCTCCACTTGAGGCATGAGCGGGAATGGAATTCTATGAGGAGTAGTAATACTGTTTGGGGCTGCATGAACTTTAAGTGATATTCGGACTGGATTGCAATTTAGCAGGCCCAATTCACCAAACATGTCTTCCGTAATCTCATTTACACATGTATCCATATGGTGAATTTTCTCTTTTTGTACTCGCAGCTAGCAAGAAATTTCCCCGCACAATTGATGCGGCCTCCTGGACTATGAACTTTCATTGTAACTTTTGCCAGCTGCAGCTGTCGGGGCAGTTTTATGAATGCTGCAAGGGACATAACAGTGATGTTTGCTCTTGTGTCAATCTTGAAGGCAACCTTGGCTCCCATCACAGTAAGACCAAGGGACAAATATACAAAACTGCCGATACGTTTAAAATGTGGATTTATTACAATCAGATAAAACAATACACGTCATAAATTGTAAAATAGGATAAAACCAAATGGTGTAAGGCAAAGATTGCCGAGCAAGTCTTTAAGAAAGGCAATAGAAAATGTTTAAAACCATAGGATTGCTAGCAAAATTAAAAGAATTTTTAAAAGAATTTTTAAAAAACACTTGAACCATAAATGACTTGATGTTTTATCCCATTTATGGTTCAAGTGTTTTTTAAAAATTCTTTTAAAAATTCTTTTAATTTTGCTAGCAATCCTATGGTTTTAAACATTTTCTATTGCCTTTCTTAAAGACTTGCTCGGCAATCTTTGCCTTACACCATTTGGTTTTATCCTATTTTACAATTTATGACGTGTATTGTTTTATCTGATTGTAATAAATCCACATTTTAAACGTATCGGCAGTTTTGTATATTTGTCCCTTGGCCTTTTTGGCGCTGTACCAATCCCTGTGTTTCAGTATCACTTTTTTCTGGGGGAGGTTAGACCCCATTTTTTTGGTTACAGCTTAGGGCATTCTTAGCGCTTGAATACCACTACTATTTTCTATTGATTCCCATCACAGTAAGGGTAACCCAGAAATCTTCATCTGAACCAGACCGTTCGACAACAGACCATACAAAGGACACTTCTTGAGCCTCCTGGTCACTGCCTCTCATTAATGGACTCAGTTTTACGCACCACTTCAAAATGGCCCATTCGGTTACACTTTGTCATGAATTTTTCATGACACAACAGACTCCATGTTGTTGTTGTTTTTATGCTTAAGCCTACTTGTGGCTCATCTATTATGACATTACATTTTGTTTTTCTCAGTCTTGCTGACTGAGAAGTTTTCTATCAATATATTTTTCAATATTCAAGGTAGTTATGCTCAATTTACTTGCTTAGGCTCCAGCTTGTTGTTATTTCTGTAAATAAGTGCAATTTATAACCTTGATTGTAGTCTAAGAATGTTGGGGAAAAAACATAAATAAAATATTTTTTTTCTTGAATTTTTACCTTATGTGCTAGAGTCATCTACTCTCAGAACAATATAATTTCATCTAATTAATTTTATGTTAATTAATGATTAAAATATTATAATTACTGACTCCTCCTAGAATAGTGAATTGTGATATATAGGGTCTATCCCAATGGGAGGGGGTCAATTTTCCTGTATTTTGGAACTGGGCGAATCTTATATGGAGTTGGTAATTTTCTAATCAACTACAGAGGTCTGAGACTATTGGATTATAACTGCTGAGGCTAGTTTAGCCTATTCCCACAGACCTACGACCTGACAGCTTGATTCCTACTTACAAAGGGGGAATTTATTTCATTTTTGTGATGTATGAAATTAAGTCACCTTAAATGTTAACGTCATTAAGATTTACATCTCACATTTATTTAAAATGTCTATGTCTATTTGATCAGGTAAACTAATTAATTGTTTTTTATAGCTTTGCGTTTTTGATAATTCCTACCACCTGGTTTTATCAGTCGACAATAACGCTGGGTGAATTAGGAATTGTGATAAATTATTATCTGACGGTTTGTCATGATTATTAGTTCACCTAATTCTCTGCAATTACCTTGAAGGGTTTATGTAACAAATATTTAGTTCTTATTTTGGAGCCAATTTTTGTGTTATTTTGAATATATAATTTACTTATCTTTGTAGTTTAGTTTCTGTGTCAATTCTGTTTTTCATGCTAGTTGGAGTTATTATGTAATTGCTTTAATCGATTATTTTAGGATTATAGTTTAATTCTCTGTATATATTTTGATTGCTTAGTTACCATCAAATGCTGATTATTTTCCAATAGAAATCCTTTTAATAAAGCTAATTTTTGTTTATTCATCTGGTGTCGGTATAATTAATAGACTTATAGCAACTAAAAGGATTCAGGTTTTGTGTTTATTATCTTTTACAAGTTATAAGAAAGTGTGTCATTAAATTACACGCATTACTCCTATAAACCAGTTCACATAATATACTTTTATAGATAAAGATAATATTTATAACAACTTTCTACATCTTTTATCTTTAGTGGGGCATAATACATTCTGATCATGGGTACGGTTATACCATGTGCAGTGAGCATGCTGCACCCATCCGCTTCTGGGCCTATCTGTTGCCCTTAGTCTACCGCTTACACTGTGTCTTTCACCTGCAGCTCACTTTAACTGCTGCACTTCATCCACAATACTCTCAGACCTCATGTCAACACTTTGCTTTTTGACCAGTTCACTCTGGCGGGCCATCCTAATAGCCCCATCTAACGTCAATTCAGCCTCCAGCTATAGCTTCAGTGAGACCTCAGCATCTGCAATTCCTATAACTATTCTGTCTCTGATTTGCTTTTCTTTAGCAACACCAAACTCACAGAATTCAGCTAGTTCATACAGGCTGCACACAATGACTCCACAGGTTCTCCCACACGCTGGCGCGTTTATGGAAACAGGCCCTTTCATGAACCACATTACGTTTGGGTACAAAGTGAGCACTGAGTTTGTTCACGACTAATTCAAACACAAACTCTACCCCTTCTTGGAATGTAAAGGCAATAAACACTGGCTCCACATCCTTCGCCATAGAGTATAAAAGAGAATTAACTTGTACTTCACCACTTTCCTTGTCTAGCTTGGAAGCAATCCTGAAGTGTTGAAACCATGTGGGCCAAGCTGCAGGCTGAGAGAAATCAAAAGGCTCAGGTGGAGTAAATTTTGACATTGTCATTAAAGGGACATTATACATTTTCTTTGCATAAATGTTTTGTAGATGATCCATTTATATAGCCCATACAGTTTTTTTTTTTAAAATGTATAGTTTTGCTTATTTTTAAATAACTTTGCTCTAATGTTCAGACTCCAGCTTGCTCCTGTTTGTGTAAAGGGTCTTTTCATATGCAGAGGAAGGGGGAGGGGGGAGTGTCTGTTTTTCCCATTTGCAGTGGGTGTTCTAGCTGCCTTTTTAACAGAGCTAAATTGGGAGCTTCTAAGTAAGTTTTTAAACAGATTTATACTGCATTTTTAGATAAGTATCTATGCATATTATTCTTTATAGTAGTGTCTATTACATGCAATTATATGAAAATTGGTGTATACCGTCCCTTTAATCAGGAAACAGAAGCACAGGCAAGTACTTCTGACACCATGTCATGAGATGCAGGACACAGCATAGAATGTCCAACGCTATTTTATTGCAGAGCATAGAAGTATACAGACTGCACACACATCAGACTTAGTAACTGCGACATAGACTATAACGGCTATAGGCCATGCCCCCATGCGGTGCGGTTACACTCCCATTCTCATCACAAGATCCATTTTTATGAAGCTATGAATGGGGGGGCGGAGCCTACAGCTAATGTGGAAGGACGTGTTTGAGAAAAGCTCCTGATTCTTACTGGACTTTTGTGGGTTATCTCACCTTACAAATCTTTTCAATATCTCTAAATTTTAACAGAGGGGACCTAGGAAATCCCAGGGGAGTTTGAGAGTACCTTTCAAGAACATAGACCCTCCTATGCTTTTCAGCTAAGCTACACAGGTGCTGGCCCCGAGGCAGAGTGGCCTGCATTGTGCGTCAGCTACACTTTGTTGCTTGGGCTACCGCACGACCCCCCCCCCCCCTCCAGGATTCAGATGATCCTGGGTTACTGGCAGTGGAAAGTGCTGCATCACCCACCGCAAAAGCTTAAAGTGAGATTGCACATACATTTTTATTGAATCATTCAAAGTCTTTGAGAGATCTTATCATACTTTACTGTAACATAAAGGCGGACATACATAAAGCTCTTGTAATTAGCTTGGCAATACTTCTCAACAAATTCCACAATACAATGCTCGAGACCATTAACGCGCAGTTCACCCTAAGCCATGGCAATAAGAGAGGGGGTCAAGATATGGAGGAACCACAGGCTGCCTGACAGTCGCCAATACTACTATCCAGCAATAATGCAGAAAGTGACGTGTCTACCCGTGGTCCTAATCCGTCACATGTAGCTCTGACCTATACAGTGGACTTAACAAGTGCTTATATTGGAGGCACAGTAAAGAAACTGATTGAGAAACCTTGTATGCCTGAACAAGAGAAAGAGGACAGCTGCGTGCTTTAGATCGCAGTCCCTTTGTAAGCTGCAGTTCGTAAGCAATGTTCTGGAGGAGAAAGGTGTTCCTACCGTACAGTTGGACTTAACTTCCATAAATCTCGAACTTCAGGACACTGCCCAAGATGTGGGAATTCATTTGAGATACTATTTCATATTGTCTTGTAAAGATATGATTGTTCTCCTGCCTTTGGACTTTGATGTTATTGGTCCTACATTTCATAGTCTGCCCCTGAGACTGCAACTACACAATGTCTGCTGTGCCTACCATTGGTTAGATGGACTGAGAGCTGGAGTGGGATAGAGGAGGTCTCTTTACTTAGGATCTTCTCGGTCCTCCAATAGACCCTAGACATACATTTTAACCTGTGTATCCCACCCGCAGTAGGATCATTTGCTATATAAAACAAAATTAATTCAGCTCAGTATGTTTAACCTTGATGTGAATGTAAATTTTCTATAAGGGTAGTTTGTTTTACACTATAAGTGTTTTTTTTCTAACATTCTCTCCCCATTGATGTCTATGGGGGAAAGCGTGCACGAGCACATCAAAGCAGCCCCTGGATTTTGTGTGGTATGGAGCTTAACGCCACCATATCGCACGCACAAGGATGCTTTTCAGTAACTCGTAATGGCAGTGCTATGGAGAGTGAAATAACGCAACTTTTTTGGCATTAGTTTCGCACCCTGTTTAGCGCAAAACTCGTAATCTAGGTGATAATTTGTAACTACCATGCCTTCCAATAGTCTTTATTTGTATTTTCAATTTAACCCCTTTGACACTAGGAAATTTCCCTTTAGATGTTTAAGTAGCCCCTATGCTGTTTGATACATTCTGTGTAGGCTTTCTCATCAGCTACCCCCAAGCTAATCCCTATTTTCAATATATACATATAGTTTGGTTTGTCTACCACTATCAGAGTGTCAATGTTTGGTACATAATAAGTTTTTACCCAATTTGCTTGTTACTATACCTCCCTGAGTTTAGCTATGAATATTTGATATTGATGTGTAAACGAAAGCTCTCTCCTATAGTATACTTACTTATTTACTTGACCCCCCCCCCCCCCGCAAATATATAATTTATTTCTTTCTTTCTTTGAGTTCTCCCCCCCCCCCCTTATTAGAGAGTACATACTCTCTGCCATATGGGGAGTTTATTTTCTTATTACTTTTACATTATAAATATCAGGGGATATTAATTCTAGAGAAAATATTTTTTTTCTTCCTTTCTGATAGCGTTTTCTGGTTTTATTGCAGTTGATTTTACTTGTATGGAAGATATGTAATGATTGTCCATCAGTCCTTTATGCTTTGTCTATGTACAACGACTGTATACATATAATTGTGAGATATCTGTAATTGCTTATCTAATTACCTCAATAAAAATAATAAAAATAAACAAAGAAGATATGAATGAACAATGCTTCTTAATCTACTATGCCAACTCAATTTATGTGATTTTCTAATACCCCCAGACTTGTCCAACCAGGGTGATTAACAACCCCTGCTCGGTAGCGTTGTTCAGGTTGCGGCTTGTGTGATGATAAATACTGCAACCTCCACAGCCTGTAAAAAGTCCTTTATCTCATTCAATGCTATATTATTCCTGGTCACCACTGCCACAACTTACACCTCTTCATGCAATAAATTATCCCCCCACTCTCAGCATCTTCTCTCCCTCCACCTAATATGTTACCTTTAATGTATTAATTTTATCACAGTTTAAAGAAACTGTTAGATCCCCATTCATGCCTCTATAATTACCCTTCCTATTCCTCCACATATATAAGATTTGAGTTTGCCAACTGAGGTCACTGGTGCAAATTGAAGCTAAATGTATTCATCAATAACATATGCATGACCTTTATTCATATGTTTCACAGAGAATTTAATTTTACTTTTAATAATTACCAAAGGCAAAAGGAATATTCAAGTCAAAATTAAACTTTCATGATTCAGATAGAGCAGGGAATTTTAAGCAACTTTCTTATTTACTCCTATTATCAATTTTTATTCATTCTCTTGGTATCTTTATTTGAAAAAGCAAGAATGTAAACATAGGAACCGGCACATTTTTGGTTCAGAACCTGGGTAGCACTTTCTGATTGGTGTCTAAATGTAAGCACCAATCAGCAAGCTCTACCCAGGTGCTGAACCAAAAATGGGCCGGCTCCGAACCTTACATTAAAATAAAGATACCAAGAGAATGAAGACAAATTGATAATAGGAGTTAATTAGAAAGTTAAAATTGCATGCTCTATCTGAATCATGAAAGTTTAATTTTGACTAGACTATCCCTTTAAGAATAACAACATACAGAGAGTGGCAGAGATCTGTGAAACCATGGCAGTGCAAACCCATCCCCAAGATTTGCATCCTCTCAAATATCTGCTCCCTTTCAACCTCTGAATGTGTCATATATTTTCCTCTGCACCTTTAACTCTTACAGTCTTTCTGCCCCTTTAACTCCCTTCTTCCATACTTTGCACACCTCTCTACTGGAATTTTGGATCACTCTTCTTTCGCCAACTTCTCCAGGTCTCTCAGATTGGAAGGGTTCCTATTCCCAACTGCTGTTTTGAGATCTCTCCTAAGGTGCTCTATAGGATTGAGATCTGGACTCATTGCTGGCCAGTTCAGTACTCTTCAGTGCTTTGTCTTAAACTATTTCTGGGTGCTTTTTGATGTGTGCTTTGGGTCATTGTCCTGCTGTAAGAACCATGACCTCTGACGGAGACCCAACTTTCTGACACTAGGACCTACATTGCACTACAGAATTCTTTGGTAGTCTTCAGATTTCATAATGCCATGCACACAGTCAAGACATACATTGCCTGAAGCAGCAAAGCAACCCCAAAACATCAGTGAACATCCACCATGTTTGACTCTAGGGACTGTATTCTTTTCTTTAAAAGCCTCATTTCTTTTACTGAAAACAGTAGAATGATGGGCTTTACCAAAAAGCTGTAATTTTGATTTGTCTGTCCACAGCACATTCTCCCAAAAGGATTTTAGCTTTTTTAGGTAACTTTTGGCAAACTCCAATCTGGCTTTCTTATGTTTCTGTGTCAGCAGTGGGGTTCTCCTCCATCTCCAACCATAGTGTCCCTTTTCATTCAGATGGCGACGTATGGTGCAAGCTGACACATTTGTACCCTGTGCCTGAAGGTCAGCTTAAATTTGTCTGGGAGTTGATCAAGGTTCTTTATCTACCATTTGAACAATCCTTTGTTGCAATCTTTGATCAATTTTTCTCTTTTGTCCACGTCCAGGGAGATAAGCTACAGTGCCATGGTCAGTAAACTTCTTGACAATGTTGCGGAAAGTGGACACCGGTAAATTAAGATCTCTGGAGATGGACTTGTAACCTTGAGATTGTCCATGCTTTTCCACAATTTTTGTTCTCAAATCCTCAAACAATTCTTTGCTGCTCTTTCTCTTCTCCATGCTCAGTGTGGCACACATAAACACACAATAGAAAGGTTGAGTCAATTTTTCCCCATTTTAACTGGTCACCGGTGTAATTTCTATATTGTCAGCACCTGTTAACTGATACAGGTGAGTTTAATTAGAAATTACAGGAGCATCACAAACTTAAAATGCAATTATTTCTTACAATTTTGAGAAGGCGCCAATAATTTTGTCCAGTCCAATTTTGTCCAGTCCATTTTCCGTCAGAGGTCATGGGTCTTACAGCACGACAATGACCCAAAGCACACGTCAAAAAGCACCCAGAAATAGTTTAAGACAAAGCACTGGAGAGTACTGAACTGGCCAGCAATGAGTCCAGATCTCAATCCTATAGAGAACCTTTGGAGAGATCTCAAAACAGCAGTTGGGAATAGGAACCGTTCCAATCTGAGAGATTTGGAGCAGTTGGTGAAAGAAGAGTGGTCCAAAATTCTAGTAGAGAGGTGTAAGAAATTAACTGATGGTTACAAGAAGCGATTGATTTCAGTTATTTTTTTCCAAGGGTGTGTTACAAAATATTAAATTGAGGGTGCCAATAATTTTGTCCAGTCCATTTTTGGAGTTTTGCGTGGAATGTGTCAGAGTTGGCTTTTTTTTCTCCACTTTTTGTGTCATACCAATAAAAACAAATGGCTAGATTACAAGTTTTGCAGTAAGAGCTGCTCAGTAATAACGTGCAAGATATTGTCACCGCTCACTTACCTACATCGCTGGTATTACAGGTTTCCAAAAACCCGGCGTTAGCAGGCAATATTGCAGGGTAAAGCAAAATTGAGCTCCATACCGCAGTCCAATACCAGCGCTGCGGTGAGCAGCTTTGAGCTGGTTTTACGTACTCGTGCATGATTTCCCCATAGACATCAATGGGAAGAGCCGACTGAAAAAAAGCCTAACACCTGCAATAAAGGAGCGTAAAGCTCCGTAATGCAGCCCCATTGATTCCTATGGGGAAACTAAATTTATGTTTACACCTAACACCCTAACATAAACCCTGAGTCTAAACACCCCTAATCTGCCGCCCCCGAAATCGCCTCCACCTACATTATACCTATTAACCCCTAATCTGCCGCCCCTAACATCGCTGCCACCTACCTACACTTATTAACCCCTAATCTTCTGCCCTCAACGTCGCCGCTACTATACAAAAGTTATTAACCCCTACCAAAAGTCTAACCCTAACCTTAACCCTAACACCCACTAACTTTAATATAATTAAAATAAATGTAACTAAAAATTACTATCATTAACTAAATAATTCCTATTTAAAACTAAATACTTACCTATAAAATAAACCCTAATCTAGCTACAATATAACTAATAGTTACATTGTAGCTATCTTAGATTTTATTTTTATTTCACAGGTAAGTTTGTATTTATTTTAACTAGGTAGACTAGTAAGTAAATAGTTATTATCTATTTACTAGTTACCTAGCTAAAATAAATACAAATTTACCTGTAAAATAAAACCTAACCTGAGTTACACTAACACCTAACCTTACACTACAATTAAATAAATTACATTTATTAAATACAATTAACTAAATTACAAAAAAAAACCCCACTAAATTACACAAAATAAAAAAGAAATTCTAAAATATTTAAACTAATTACACCTAATCTAATAGCCCTATCAACATAAAAAAGGCCCCCAAAATAAAAAAAACCCTAGCCTAAACTAAAATGCCAATAGCCCTTAAAAGGGCCTTTTGCGGGGCATTGCCCCAAAGAAATCAGCTCTTTTACCTGTAAAAAAAAATACAAAACACCCCCCCAACAGTAAAACCCACCACCCACACAACAAAACCCCCCAAATAAAATCCAAATTAAAAAACATAAGCTCCCCATTGCCCTGAAAAGGGCATTTGTATGGGCATTGCCCTTAAAAGGGAACTTAGCTCTTTTTCTGCCCAAACCCTAAGCTAAAAATAAAACCCACCCAATAAACCCTTAAAAAACCTAACACTAAACCCTGAAGATCCACTTACAGTTTTTGAAGACCCGACATCCATCCTCAACGAAGTCTGGAGAAGTCTTCATCCAAGCGGCAAGAAGTGGTCCTCCAGATGGGCAGAAGTCTTCATCCAGACGGCATTTTCTATCTTCATCCATTCGGCACAGAGAGGCTCCATCTTCAAGACATCTGGCGCGGAGCATCCTCTTCTTTCCACGACTAACAAAGAATGAAGGTTCCTTTAAGTGACGTCATCCAAGATGGCGTCCCTTAAATTCTGATTGGCTGATAGAATTCTATCAGCCAATTGGAATGAAAAGTTAAAAAAACTCTATTGGCTGATGCAATCAGCCAATAGGATTGAGCTTCAATCCTATTGGCTGATCCAATAGAATGCGAGCTCAATCCTATTGGCTGATTGCATCAGCCAATAGGATTTTTTCACCTATAATTCCGATTCGCTAATAGAATTCTATCAGCCAATCGGAATTCAAGGGACACCATCTTGGATGACGTCACTTAAAGGAACCTTCATTCTTCATTAGCCGTGGAAAGAAGAGGATGCTCCGCGCCGGATGGATGAAGATAGAAGATGCCGTCTTGATGAAGACTTTTGCCCGTCTGGAGGACCACTTCTTTCTGCTTAGATGAAGACTTCTCCCGGCTTCGTTGAGGACTTCTTGCCGCTTGGATGAAGACTTCTCCCGGATTCGTTGAGGACTTCTTGCCGCTTGGATGAAGACTTCTCCCGGATTCGTTGAGGATGGAAACCGGGTCTTCAAAAACTGTAAGTGGATCTTCAGGGGTTAGTGTTAGGTTTTTTTTAAGGGTTTATTGGGTGGGTTTTATTTTTAGCTTAGGGTTTGGGCGGTAAAAGTGCTAATCGTCCTTTTAAGGGCAATGCCCATACAAATGCCGTTTTCAGGGCAATGGGGAGCTTAGGTTTTTTTAGATAGGATTTTATTTGAGGTTTGGTTGTGTGGGTGGTGGGTTTTACTGTTGGGGAGGTATTTCTTTGGGGCAATGCCCCGTAAAAGCCCCTTTTAAGGGCTATTGGTAGTTTAGTTTAGGCTAGGGTTTTTTTTATTTTGGGGGGATTTTTTATTTTGATAGGGCGATTAGGTGTAATTAGTTTAAATATTTGATAATTTCTCTTTTATTTTGTGTAATTTAGTGGGGGGGTTTTGTAATTTAGTTAATTGTATTTAATAAATGTAATTTATTTAATTGTAGTGTAAGGTTAGGTGTTAGTGTAACTCAGGTTAGGTTTTATTTTACAGGTAAATTTGTATTTATTTTAGCTAGGTAGTTATTAAATAGTTAATAACTATTTACTAACTAGTCTACCTAGTTAAAATAAATACAAACTTACCTGTGAAATAAAAATAAAACCTAAAATAGCTACAATTAGTTATATTGTAGCTAGCTTAGGGTTTATTTTACAGGTATTTAGTTTTAAATAGGAAATATTTAGTTATTAATAGTAGGTTTTATTTAGATTTATTTTAATAACATTAAAGTTAGTGGGTGTTAAGGTTAGACTTAGGGTTAGGGGTTAATAACTTTAGTATAGTGGCGGCGACATTGGGGGCAGAAGATTAGGGGTTAAAAAGTATAATGTAGGTGGTGGCGGGGGCGGCGGATTAGGGGTTAATAACTGTAATGTAGGTGGAGGCGACATTGGGGCGGCAGATTAGGGGTTAATAAGTATAATGTAGGTGGCGGCGAGGTCGGGGGCGGAAGATTAGGGGTTAATAATATTTAACTAGTGTTTACGATGCGGGAGTGCGGCGGTTTAGGGGTTAAAATGTTTATTCTAGTGTTTGTGATGCGGGAGGGACTCGGGTTTAGGGGTTAATAGGTAGTTTAAGGGTGTTAGTGTACTTTTTAGCACTTTAGTTATGAGTTTTATGGTACAGCTTTGTAGCGTAAAACTCCTAACTACTGACTTTCAGTTTATGGTATGAATCTTGTAGTTTTAGGCTGTACCGCTCACTTTTTGGCCGGACAGGCAAACTCGTAATACCGGCGCAAAGTGAGTCCCATTGAAAAAGGACTTTTAAAAAGCTGCGGTAGTTACGTTGCGTTACGGCCAAAAAAGTGTGCGGTGGCCCTAAACCTGAAAAACTCGTAATACCAGCAGTAGTGAAAAAGAGCCTTAATGCTGCTTTTTTCACTCATACCGCAAAACTCGTAATCTAGCCGATTATAAATAGACATGAGAATGCCTAAATATTTGTAATTGCAACAATTTTTTGGGCGTAGTGATGCATTATCTGACAGAAATGCAGGAGTGACAATATTTTTGGCCATGGCTATATATGAATACATCTCAGTAGTTGAGTTTTACAAATCCAATTTAATACAAGAGGGTGACAGAATGCTCCTGTTATGAAGAGGTAAATATCAGTCCAGGAATGGACCAAGTGGCTGAATTGCGATAGCATATAACACAAACCCAATTCCCTGGATGGAATCCAGTATTTGACTGATAGTAGCAGAGAAGTAGATGGAACTTATAGATGACTGTATCAGAATCAGAAGGCAGCTCAAAATAGGGATAGTCTGAGGTCAAAACCAGGCTGGGCAAAGAGGAGCCAAATCAGTAAACAGAAGCAAGGTCAGCAAGAGATCTAGTACAAAGCAGAGCAGTCAAGGAAAAGGTTTGCGTTATACAAACCAAGTTCATACACAGGAATCCAGAAGTCAGTAGCACACTTAGCACAGTGGAAAACAACAAACAGGCAAGGAACATAGGCTAATTCACATCATAAATTGATAAATGCCAAAACATACATAAAAATCCACAATTGTGTCAAAGAAAGATGTCGAAAAGCCGACTGCAGCAAAAAAATGATGCTAAATGTAAACAATACCTCAGTGGTGAATGACAAAGTACGGCAAAAATGGATGTGAATGTGACAGGTGCCTCATCATCACAGGTCAGGTGCCAACGTTTCTCCAGTTTTGCCACCTCTACTCTAAGCCTAAGAAAAATATATTTATCCATGCCTTTTTTTTGTATACGTTTCACTTTTATTTATCAACTTTTTTAATTTTTCCTTTTTTTAAATGACATCAAATAATATGGAAAGTTATTGTAGGCACATTTGCCTTGAATGTATTAATAACTAATATGCTATACAATGATACTATCAATTATGCTTTACTTAGCATATACTTTATTCTCAGCAGGTAATCACTGATGGTGTATGGCTGCTTTTGTAAAGCAGGCATAATGTATATCAATTCTACCACTTTCTGAGAAATTTACATAAGTGACCTACTAAGATATTTTGCTATAGTGCTAAAGTGACATATGTCTATTCCTAGTTTTGTTGTAAAATGTATTAGATATGTTAATGCGCAATCTTTCTATGCTTTAACCTTTTTTTCTTACTATCTAGCTGTGTTGGACTTAATTGTCTCTTTACTGGTTTATATAGCTGCTAAAGATTAGTCGATCATGTTCAATAAAGTGTGTGCATATATATGTGTATAATTAGCGCTGCAGAATCTGTTGGCGCTCTACAAATAACCGATAATAATAATAATAATAATAATAATAATATATATATATAATTTTATTTTGATTGAAGAATAATGCTATTTTAAGTATTTCTTAACATGTAGACACACACACACACATACAATATCTATATGTCTTTATATATGTCTGAATATAAGATAGCACACTTAAAACAAGTTAACATGCTGGGGTACAGCTTTGTCCAAAAAAGCTTGGGACTGGGGAGTGTCATACTTTGCAGTGGCAAAATAAGCACATACATTCACATTTGCACCAAACCCCCACACACATATATATATAAACATATAGAAAAAAGCGCACTCCAAGGGATCCTTTAACAGGCACTTTTATTCAGTGAACGTTTTCGGACATAATATAGTCCATCCTCAGACCAAAAAAGAATACTTTTTTGGTCTGAGGACGGACTATATTATGTCCGAAAACGTTCACTGAATAAAAGTGCCTGTTTAAGGATCCCTTGGAGTGCGCTTTTTTCTATATGTTTGTTTGCCTGTTTTGCTGCACCCAGGGCACTGGATTACCTGTTTGCTTGTAGTGCAATCCGCCATTGATTTATATATATATATATATATATATATAAATAAATATATATATACACATATAAATATATTTTATATATATATATATATATATATATATATATATATATATATATATATATATATATATATATATATATATATATGTTCCTTGTTTGAAAGAAGGCACTCGCTGGTCTTAAAGAAATTTTTTTTTTAATAAGTATCAAAAAGCAAATTCATCCATAACGTTTCAATGTCGTTATGACATCTTTATCAAATGATCCGCCAATAGCAATATCCTAGAACAATCATGTCCTCAAAGTAGAAAAATTGCTAACATTATACCTCTAATGCCCACCTTATATACAAACATATCCCAATCTTCCCGCTCGGCAAACCACCAAATTCACCTCTGACGTCATCATGCTCAACCGTGCGCGAGATGCGTCAGTCGGATCCGATTGGTTATATATCTCCATGCAACCGTGTATACACAATACACAGTACGTACTCCACATCCGCTCCCACTGATGTCATCTCGCAAACGCGTGATTGCAGCATATCAGTATTGGCTGATTGGCTACCGGCTGTCATGGAAACACACAAAACAAAAATAGAAACAAACGTACCGTATAAGTCCCAGGTCAAAAGCGCATGCATGTAAGTATCGATCAAAATTTCAGCTTTAACATTAAAGCACGATCCATATGCGGCACAACAGTGCTCTTCTAGTTTAGATCCATCAAATTTTGATCGATACCACTCCAGCATGTAACACCTGAGACCAAAGGACAACATTTACAGTAAATAAAAACAACAAAGCTGTTTAGCAAGAACACCCTATGCCAATAATTTGCATTCCTATATAACGTTATTAACACTTCATTATCTTATTCAAAATCATAAGTATGTGCACCTTACTCTACTATTATATACAGTTGTCATATATTTATTACCACCTTCCTTCATGCCTCTTGTAATAGATAGAGACCAGTGTGTACCCACTAGAATGAAAATTCATGTAGGATCCTGGTACTTATTCTTACATCCTGGAGTGGTAGATTGAAATATATATCCATGGTCAGTCTATGGGTTATTTAGTGTAAAACAGTCCAAAGTCCAGATAGGTGTTCAGTCCCTTAGGTATAACAGTATCCAGCATATGAATCCATTTAGTCTCTCTCTGAAGCAGTCTGTTCGCTCTATTGCCACCCCTAGGTAGTGGTGGGATGTGATCAATAACCATAGTTTTCATGCTAGAGACACTATGTCTGTGCTGCACAAAATGGCATGCAACTGGCTGGTCTGAATCGCCTGATTTCAAGGCTTCACGGATTTTTCTACTTTGAGGACATGATTGTTCTAGGATATTGATATTGGCGGATCATTTGATAAAGATGTCATAACGACATTGAAACGTTATGGATGAATTTGCTTTTTGATACTTATTAAAAAATTGTTTTCTTTAAGACCAGCGAGTGCCTTCTTTCAAACAAGGAACATACATATTTCATTTGAAGTGCACCCTGGCTGCTGTGGTAAAGTAAGACTGTGCTTATCTCTCTTTGGAGGACTTTTGTATTTGGCTTATGAGATGATGCACTCCACTTTTTGAATAATAATATGGTTGTGATGTGAATATAAGTGTAATCTGAGAGAAGAAATTTCTAACACTGTTTGGCATACATCACCTGTGCTTGTTTGCAACCTTGACAGACACTGATTTCAATATGGCAACAAGTATACCGGACATGAAAAATTTATATATGGATGAAGATATTAATACAGAAGCTCTGGGATTTACAGATGAAGATGCGGAAAGGATCAGAGTTGTGGATGACCTGAGTGAGTTAAGGGGGGATACCCCCATAAATATCTATCATAAATTGTTGAATTTAAGAAAGAAAGAGATAGACTACCACCTACATGCGGTGTACCTTTCGGGGTATCACCGCAAAAAATACATACCAAGGGGATTTAGGATAAAGAATATCCCAACATTAGGCCGCCAGAATATGGAGTTCTGCAGAAAATGGTGTGCAATATTAAATAAATGCTTCTATGACTTATTACTCTTAGTCATAGAAGAGGTTAGTAGATTGGAATCAAAAATTAAAATTTAGATTGAAGCCACCAAACTACAGAACTACCAGATTATGGTGGATGATGACACACAAGACTAGGTCACTAAATTGGACAACATGGTAACCAAATATAGAAATGAATTAATAATGTTTAAGAACAAAAAACGAAATACGATTGAAAATGACTACAGAGATAAACATGTTTACCGTTGGTTATATGGTAAAGATGAGTTACCCAGGTATAAACGTAGAAATACACGTAGTAGAAACACACTGAGTATTGTTGATAGCAGTGGTGGGGAGTCATCTGGCAATGAAAACACAGGGATTAACACAAAGGGGGCCTCCCAACAGCAGTGGGGTGGCCACGAGATCTACGGCCAAGCCGCCACTACCAAGTCAGAGGGATGCAAAAGAAAGAGACGACCACACAATAGGCGAGGGAGACATACGAAAAAAAGTAACAAAGAAAAAGTGAACATAATTTTCAATCTTAGTTCAAGAGAATTGAATGAGAGTGAAATCTCTGTTCTTAACCGTGGTCTCTCTTTTATACCTACCCCAAAGTGTGATACCTTTAACACTATGGTAGATATTCATAAGTTCCAGAGACAATTAAAATTAAAAGAATTCTTTAAAAATGAGACAAAGGTACCTATGTCCACATTCAAGAAACCATCATCCTTTGAACCCCCTAGTACACATCATTCTATTAGGGGCTTCACAAGAATGATATGCCATGACATCAATAAGTCTAAGAAAAATACAGTGTATCCAAATCTAAATGCTGATGAGAGGTTAGCTATTAAGTCCTTGAGTAATGATAATTCAATCATTATCCGCCCTGCGGACAAAGGTGGCTCTATAGTCATACAAAATTATGTAGACTACAGAGCGGAAGCTCTGCGTCAACTCTCAGACACCGAAGTATATCTGAATCTTAGGGGTAACCCAACAGGTATATATAAAAAAATAATTGATCAGCAGATACGAATAGGATTGGAGTCAGGGATACTATCTGAACATGAGGCTGATTTCTTGATAACTGATTATCCAAAAATTCCAGTGCTATACTTGTTGCCAAAGGTGCACAAGACTCTTGAAAATCCTCCTGGCAGACCAATTGTGTCTGCCAGAGATTCTCTGTTATCCAGTCTATCCATGTTCATTGACTTCCATCTGCAACCTGTGGTTAAAGGCATCCCTGCATACCTACAGGATTCAGCTAGTCTGATACAAACTCTTAGGAGTTATACTGATTTATGTGCTGATGACTTGTTGGTCACCATGGATGTTGACAACCTTTACACATCCATCCCTCATGAGGGGGGTGGGGGGGGGCTGTCAGGTCCATGGTGACTGACAATCCTCTATATGAGGGCCCCCCTGTGGAATTTTTGTATGAATTGGTTATGTTGTGCCTTGACAAGAACTACTTCAAGTTTGAACGTGACTATTATTTACAAATCTCTGGGACAGCCATGGGTTCAAACATGGCACCCTCATATGCTAATTTATACATGGCATGGTACGAGCAACAAGCCATGAAACCTTATGCTCATCCCCGCATCAGGTACTACGTACGTTATATTGATGACGTGTTCCTGGTGTGGAGAGGAGATGCAATTGAATTGGAGCAATGGGTGTCATGTTTGAACTCCATGGACTGTCCCATCAGATTTAAACTTGAATACAGTGAGACTGAGGTACATTTTTTGGACCTTAACTTCATTAAGGTCCAGAATGATGAGCAATATGTCTTTGGTACATCATTATATACCAAAGAAACAGACCGCAATTCTTTATTGGAAGCCAATAGCTTTCACCCAAGACACCAAAAAACAGTTTAGTGAAATCACAACTCACTAGGGTCATCCGCAACAACAGTGATGTACCCACTATGTTGAAACAACTTGACAAGGTGGAAATGAAGTTGATAAAGAGGGGTTATGACGGTAAAATGGTCCATGGTGTAAGAATGGAGTTGTTGGATGGCACTGTCATACATACTAATAAACTAAAGGATAATATCACAGCACAACAGAATTTTATTAGCACTTACACTCCAATGAGTGGAGAACTTTCAAGATCTGTACGTCAACATTGGTCAATTTTGGAGACCGACATGACGCTTCCTTTCTATGGTACCAAGTCACCACGTATGGTGCATAGGCGGGCTGATAATTTACGTGATCTACTGGTGAAAACAGATCCAGTCAACTGTTACCAGAAGGAAACATGGCTAAAGCCCTCAAGCAAAGGCTGTTTTACATGTGGTGGTTGCATGACATGCAACGGCATGATAAAAGGGAAAACTTTTCAACATCCCCATATGAACAAGCGTTTTACCATTC
This sequence comes from Bombina bombina, assembly GCF_027579735.1. Lineage (NCBI taxonomy): Eukaryota > Metazoa > Chordata > Amphibia > Anura > Bombinatoridae > Bombina > Bombina bombina. The sequence continues at coordinate 95,208,837 of NC_069509.1, forward strand.
GTCATCGACTTACTTGTACCAGCACACATGTTATCTACATGTTGATTTGTCAGTGTTCCCTGGTATATATCGGAAAAACCGTCACGAGTTTCAGGGATAGGATGGCAAATCATCGGTGTGCCATCTGTGAAGCCTTGAAATCAGGCGATTCAGACCAGCCAGTTGCACGCCATTTTGTGCAGCACAGACATAGTGTCTCTAGCATGAAAACTATGGTTATTGATCACATCCCACCACTACCTAGGGGTGGCAATAGAGCGAACCGACTGCTTCAGAGAGAGACTAAATGGATTCATATGCTGGATACTGTTATACCTAAGGGACTGAACACCTATCTGGACTTTGGACTGTTTTACACTAAATAACCCATAGACTGACCATGGACATATATTTCAATCTACCACTCCAGGATGTAAGAATAAGTACCAGGATCCTACATGAATTTTCATTCTAGTGGGTACACACTGGTCTCTATCTATTACAAGAGGCATGAAGGAAGGTGGTAATAAATATATGACAACTGTATATAATACTAGAGTAAGGTGCACATACTTATGATTTTGAATAAGATAATGAAGTGTTAATAACGTTATATAGGAATGCAAATTATTGGCATAGGGTGTTCTTGCTAAACAGCTTTGTTGTTTTTATTTACTGTAAATGTTGTCCTTTGGTCTCAGGTGTTACATGCTGGAGTGGTATCGATCAAAATAATTTGATGGATCTAAACTAGAAGAGCACTGTTGTGCCACATATGGATCGTGCTTTAATGTTAAAGCTGAAATTTTGATCGATACTTACATGCATGCGCTTTTGACCTGGGACTTATACGGTAGCCAATCAGCCAATACTGATATGCTGAAATCACACGTTTGCGAGATGACATCAGTGGGAGCGGATGTGGAGTACGTACTGTGTATTGTGTATACACGGTTGCCATGGAGATATATAACCAATCGGATCCGACTGACGCATCTCGCACACGGTTGAGCGTGATGACGTCAGAGGTGAAGTTGGTGGTTTGCCGAGCGGGAAGATTGGGATATGTTTGTATATAAGGTGGGCATTAGAGGTATAATGTTAGCAATTTTTCTACTTTGAGGACATGATTGTTCTAGGATATTGCTATTGGCGGATCATTTGATAAAGATGTCATAACGACATCGAAACGTTATGGATGAATTTGCTTTTTGATACTTATTAAAAAATTGTTTTCTTTAAGACCAGCGAGTGCCTTCTTTCAAACAAGGAACATACATATTTCATTTGAAGTGCACCCTGGCTGCTGTGGTAAAGTAAGACTGTGCTTATCTCTCTTTGGAGGACTTTTATATATATATATATATATATATATATATATATACACACACATATATATATATATATATATATATATACACACATATAAAAAAGCAAAGTTTATGTTTCAAATATATATAAATTATAAAGTCCCCTGTAAGAACTAGCCAGCAGCAGGTGATACTGTAAAGAGACTTATGTTCTAAGTGCAGAGGATATAAGGCCCCTTTACTTCAGCTGATATATTGCCTGTCAATTTGTATGTTCCCCAAGGTCTACCTGCCTGCTGCCCACCCTTTAGCTGATATTGAGGTGCTGACAAATGAGCTAGGAGGTGGGAGAAGGCATTGGGATGACATTGGGAAGTCTTTAGCCTAAATTTTCCAGCCTTGTAAGTGTAAGCAAATATGGTCATGTGAAACAGGTCACTTAGCAACCCCAATAAACTAATCCAGCAGAATAGTGCACAGGAACGGGAACGAAATAGCATAGTGCCCCCTCCCCCAGAGGCCCTAAGATTTGGTGGCTCACAGTGATTCCCAGTAGCTCCCACTCCTCATCCAGACACCGGTCATGCAAGGTGGAGATGTGGCCATGGAAACACGTGTCCCCCCCCCCCCCCCTGGAGCCATAACATTTGGCTGTTTGCACTGGAGCGGCCTCCCTCTGATCTGATCACACTACTCTCCAGATGATGCGGCCCTGCAGAGGCCCACCTGCAAATGTTTGCGGCATCCTAACAGGCCAATACGGCACTATTAGTAAATGTTGGCTTAGCTGACATTTGGGTTAGAGGATAAGCGAAAGCCAGAACAGGATTTTGTAACACCCCCAATATTAGTTTATCGGGAAAGTTATTTAGTGCGGTATCACTATCCAACCTCCAGATATCAGAGCGCTTGAGGCTTGCGCTGAAGCAAAAACTTTTTATACTTTCTAATTATAATATGAGCATGAGAATATGAGAGCTATTGATTTAACTTGAGCGGTGATAGCGCCCAATAGCACTAATATTTTTGACCTTCACTTGTAATCAAGACCTCTGTTGGCTATTCCGCTACTAATAAGTGTCTTCATTTATCGTTTTGTTATTGTTTTAGATGCACTGATTACATTTTATCTATGTAATGCTATTATAGTTGGTATAATATGAAAACACTTATTACCTTGGTAGGTGTCTTGGGATTAGGGTTGCCATATTGCTGCTTTAAGGGAGGACACTTATGAAAAATACATATTTCAGAGGCTGTATAAATAAATATTTGAATAATGTTCCATTAAAAGAACCTTGACATTTAAAGCAACAATATGGCAACCCTACTTGGATGCATCTAATATTTCGATAAGTTGTGAAGGTAAAGTTGCATTATGGCAGTCTTGTGCCATGTTTTCTTTGCACAATTTATGTACTATTGACAAGAGAAACTAAATGGCAACTGATCCCAAAACAGCTACCCTGTTGAGTTGATCTTAGTTTTACATAAAAAAACAACAACTCTGGTTACATCATTAAGTGCTAGATTAAAAGGGGAGGGCTAATTTATCATGCGCCCATAAATGGGAAAATGTTCCCGTTTACTGGCACGCAATAAATGCAGTCATTACAAGTGGCTGGTTATTGATACCGCAATCTCGTGGTAGCAATTAGCGTTCCGAAAATTAGATCAGATCTCTGATTAATTTTCTAAATGTGCCCCAATTTCCCCCAAAATAAAGTGTTTAGTGCATTTTCTAAATTAAAAAAAACATTAGCAGTTTTTAGGGGTTGAAAGTGGCGGGTGTGAGGTGCGCGACTTACCCTTACATTTGCGTGCGCTGGTATTACTAAGTGAAGCACAAATGTAGCCCTCGCAGAAACAATATTTTGCTCTCCACTTGTAATCTGTCCCAAAATGTTTTCTTTCTCATAGTTACATTAGGGACAAATAATTTATTTGAAGTAACGTCTTTTTAAGAAACATAACTTAGTAAAATAATTGCTATTATTAGACCTGCTAGCGAAAACTTTCTGTGGCAAAAGTATCTATCCTTTACTAGCTTTATTAGAAAAATATTCAAACTACAAAAATGATAAAAAAAAGATTAAGGTCTACTGTACTACCTTAAATATTTTATTAAATATAAATCTCAGATGTTTCATTACATAGAGCAACCATTTGTCTCTTGTAAAGCATAAAGCTACATTGTTTATGCATTTGCAGATCACGTCTCAGATTTATCAAACTGTGTAATGAAATTTTTCATGGTAAAATAATGTATCCAAGTGTCAGCAAACGCAGGACTGGATACTTCATCTATCCAGAAAAGCAAAACAATTTTAATGTTTTCCAAATATGAACACATATTTGAATTGACAAATTTGGACACATATCTACTGTTTTAAGCTCTCATCATACATTCTGTATGATGAAATGGACCAATATTTAGGAATTAAACGTTGTTTTCTGTTTTTCAAAGCAAGTTCTCTCATCAATTGCTTGAAAGATGTTTATTTCTAAGAGCCTCTTAATGAAACCAAAAATACATGTTTATCAGTCCACAACATAGCTAAGACATTTGGCTAGATTCATAAAAGCTTCCAAGGTTTTGTAGGCTCCTCGCCATAAAGACGGGATCAGGTGTAAAAAATTATTGATCCTCGCTTCAATTATATTTTCCAGCATTTTGTCAGTGGCCGTTCCTGGTGTTAATTTAAAATGTCAGATTACAAGTGGCGCACTCATTTTTTTGTTCACTCGCACGCTAACTGCTCTTGAAGGGAAATAATTACCTCGGGGGCATTACCGCTGGTATTACAAGTTAAAAGTAAAATGTTAGCGTGAGATCAAAAGACCAAGTCTCGCTAACTTCAGGACTTCGGATATTGTGAAAGCCCTATATATAACATTTAAATAAAAATAAAAAAATTCTTATAAGTGAAGAACATTTCAAGGGTTTAGCTCCTACTCGACATTCCAACCTAAACATTAAACTGACTTATAACTTTACAAAAAAATACAAACATGCAGAGCTGGGTTAAAGGCCAAGCCTGGCCGCATTTATTTATAATAAATAAATAACTTATAAACAATAACATAGGTGGCGGCATACAAGGCTATCTAAAACCCCATATGACCAAAGGTCATGACCCAGTTTTTTGAGCTTAGACGGACCCTATCAGATGGTACCAGACGCCCTAGAGGATCTTCAGCCAGCAGGTCCGTGGGGCGGGCACTCCCAGGGCACGATCTGGGGACATCACCCTGCCCATTAGCCCAACTGTCACCCCTGTGGACCCTGTACTGTAATCTGGACCATGACCTCTCACTGTTAGGAGATACATTTGTTTTCCAGACCACTCCAACCAATAAGGCACCTGTGTACAAAGCCATACAGCAATGTACCCCAGGGGAGAGTCAAAATTAACTAAGCTGGAATGGCTTACTAAGACTAGGCCAACTAACCCTATCCCTGCCTAACCCCCAGATCAGCAACCCTATGAAAGCCATCACCCTCGACTTGCCGCCACCCCTCAAACCTCTCAAAGGTCTATGCCAGTGTTAAAACTCACTGTCAACTTCTATCTTTACTTTACTTTTTTTTTAAAGGGGAAGGGAGGGAGGGACACCATTCTCCAAGGTCTCCAGGAAGAAGAAAAAGGCAGGGATGGATCCTCCCCTCACTTAAATAAGGTAAGGATGACTCCTCCCCCTCATCTGCAATATTGTTGCAAACCCCCTTTCTAGGCTTACATGTCTGCAGAGGAGCAGGCTCTTAAATTCGCTCCTGGATACAGGCTCCCTGCACTTCCATCAAAACATATTAAAAATGATATTGCATTGTATTTGACTGAAAGTTCTCAAAAGTGTATAAATATGTCTATATATGTGTATACATGTGTAAATTTGTGTATATATGTTTGTATGTGTGTCTGAATGCCGACAGCATACTCTGTCTGCATTTATCATTGCACAAGCAGTTCACCAGAACTGCTTGTGCAATGCCGCCCCCTGCAGATTCGTGGCCAATCGGCCGCTAGCAGAGGGGGTCAATCAGCAGCGGATCAGTTATGGAGCAGCGGTCTTTAGACCGCTGCTTCATAACTGCTGTTTCCGGCAAGCCTCAAGGCTCGTGCAGAAACAGGGGCATCGGAGCTTGATAAATCGGCCCCCTAGGAAACACATGCACATATTTAGCTCTTTCCAGTAAAACACTTTGACATATTCCCTATTCATTTTAACCCCTTTAAAACCTTTTTATTCATAATAATTTCATATTTTTTATTATAGTGTTCTACTTCAGGTCTCAAGTCATGCTAAATATTTAAGGGCAGTTTCGGCTTTCGCTCGAGCACAAACTATAACTTTCAACCTGTAATATGAGTGCTATTTAGCCTGGTTGTGATATTAATTGAAAGTATAGGTTGTGCTAGAGCAATGTCGGCCGAGCTAACCCATCTCTAGGAAATGGGATTTATCATGGATTTGTAATATCAAGTTGCACGCTAATGTTAGCGCAATCCAGCGTTACTGCTTATTATTAGAGCGCCACTTGTAATCTGGCTCAAAATGTATAGTTGCATGAACAAGTGTGAACCACTAGAACTGCGTAAAAATAAATAGTTACAAAAGCAACACTTGGAAACGCGTTTGATAAACAGTTTATGTAAATGTTTGTGATTGTAAATTCTTCACACCAGTTTTATTATGGCAAAGTAGCTTCACAGGCCGTAGGGATCCCAGAAAATTCTAAAGGCATGGACAGGATTTTTTAGGCCCAACTTGCCGAATTCATAAAGACTCTGATACCTGTGAGTACTATGTCATGGCTGTGTTTTGCTAAGTCAAAGATAGCAAGCTTGTCAAAATTTTATTTCATATTTCTTTAACCCCTTTTATGTTTTCTATGTGTATACATTAGAGTGGACTGGTTGATAGTTGGTTATGGTTAATATATTTGTGGTGCTCTTATCCTTCACGGTGGAACTCATTTGATGTACCAAGAGGTGAACGGTTTCTCAATTTTTCAGTGGCAATGTAGTGGCAATTTTCTGTCTGAAAGATATTAGTTTCACTAATAGCTTTTATTAAATATAGGCCGGAAAATATTAAATCCCTATTAATGGGACAGTCTAGTCAAAATTAAACTTTCATGATTCAGATAGGGCATGTGATTTTAAACAACTTTCCAATTTACTTTTATCATTAAAATTGCTTTGTTGAAAGCTATTCCTAGGTAGGCTCATATGCTAATTGCTAAGCCCGTGAGTGCCGCCTCTTATCTAAATGCATGTGACAGTTTTTTCACAGCTAAAGGGCGTTAGTTCATGTGAGCCATATACATAACATTGTGCTCACGCCCATGGAGTTACTTGTAAGAGGGCACTGACTGGCTAAAATGCAAGTCTGTCAAAAGAACTGAAATTAGGGGACAGTCTGCAGAGGCTTATATACAAGGTAATCATAGAGGTAAAACATATATATATATATATATATATATATATATATATATATATATATATATATATATATATATATATATAAAAGACAGTCTACACCTTAGTCATCTTAAAGTCTTAACTTAGATTACTGCAAATAGCCTCCTGCGCCTTTTGCAGGAATGGTAAAAAATAAATTTTTAAAATGAATATTGTTTCTGGCCACTTTGAAATGGCTGCCAAGCTCAGCCCACTGATGACATTACGATCTGGGTTGCATATGGTGTCCATTCACAAAAGGCTCACTAGTTGGATTCAAAAGACTGTCAATGCTACTCCATAAAGTGTCTATCTGTAGCCCAAACTGTGATATCATCAGTGGGCGCAGCTTGGCAGACATTTTAAAATTGCCAGAAACAATATTCACTTTAAAATAACTTTTTTACCGTTCCTGCAGCATGATATATTAAGGGGTGCAAGAGGCTATTTGCAGCTTAATCTAAGGTAAGACTTTAAAGGGACAATAAACGTAAAAAATAATCGGCTAGATTACGAGTTTTGCGTTATGCTTTTTCACTAACGCTGGTATTACAAGTCTTGCAGGTATAACTGTACCGCACACTTTTTTGGCGGTAACGCAATATAACTACCGCACCTTTCAAAAAGTCCTTTTTCAATGGGACTTTCATAGCGCCGGTATTACGAGTTTTGCCTGGGAGGCCAAAAAGTGAGCGGTACAGCCTATACCGACAAGATTCGTACCGCTATCTAAAGTCAGTAGTTATAGGTTTTACGTTACAAATCTGTATTTATTATTATTATTATCGGTTATTTGTAGAGCACCAACAGATTCCGCAGCTCTATTAACAAAGGCGGAGTACAAAAAAAACAGTTATAGGGATCAAATGGGTAGAGGGCCCTGCCAAGAATTGCACTGTTGTAGTCAGCTCTTGAGAAGGTGATCAACAAACAGCTGGACTCTTAAGCTCACATGCTAGGGGGGTTCTGGGGATAGCAATGGAGGAGAGGAACTGGTATAAAGTAAGGTTTGCGTAGGTTGTATGCATTCCTGAACAGTAGAGTCTTTAAGGAGCACTTGAAGCTTTTAAAACTAGAAGAGAGTCTTGTGGAGCGAGGCAGAGAGTTCCACAAGATGGGAGCCAGTTTGGAGTCCTGTAAACGGGAGTGTGATGAGGTGACAAGAGAGGAGGAGAGTAGGAGGTCTTGAGCAGAGTGAAGGGGACGGGAGGGAGAGTATCTGGAGACAAGATCTGAGATATAGGGGGGAGCAGTGCAGTTGAGGGCTTTGTATGTCAGAGTGAGAATTTTGTGTTTGATCCTAGAGGCAAGAGGAAGCCAGTGAAGGGATTGACAGAGAGGTGCAGCAGATGAAGAGCGACTTGTAAGGAAGATGAGTCTGGCAAAGGCATTCATTAAAGATTTTAAAGGAGCTAGGCGGTAGGTGGGGAGACCAGAGAGGACAGAGTTGCAGTAATCGAGGCGGTAGAGGATGAGAAAGTGGATTAAAATCTTAGTTGTGTCTTGTGAAAGGAAGTGTCTAATTTTAGAGATGTTTTTAAGGTGGAAGCGGCAGGCTTTAGCCAAAGACTGAATGTGAGGAGTGAAAGAAAGATCTGAGTCAAATGTGACCCCGAGACATCGGGCATGCGGGGTAGGGGTAATGATGGAGTTGTCAACAGTTATAGAGAGATTGGGGGTGGAAAGTTTTGAAGAAGGGGGGAAAATAAGGAGCTCAGTTTTGGAGAGATTTAGCTTGAGGTAGTGAGAGGACATCCAGTTAGAGATGTGAGAAAGACAGTTAGTGACACGGGTTAGCAAGGAAGGAGAAAGGTCTGGTGCAGAGAAGTAGATTTGGGTGTCGTCGGCATACAAATGATATTGTAAACCATGGGACTTTATTAGGGAACCTAGTGATGACATGTAGAAGAGAAGGGGACATAGGACAGAGCCTTGCGGTACTCCGACAGAAAGTGGTGACGGGGCAGAGGAGGCCCCAGAGAAGGCTACACTAAAGGTACGGTTTGACAGGTAGGAAGAGAGCCACGAGAGGGCTGTGTCACATATGCCGAAGGATTGGAGGGTTTGGAGCAAGAGAGGGGGGTCAACAGTGTCAAAGGCTGCGGACAGATCAAGGAGAATAAGCAGAGAGAAGTGGCCTTTTGATTTTGCTGTAAGTAGGTCGTTGGTAACCTTAACAATTGCTGTTTCTGTGGAGTGATGGGGACGAAATCCAGATTGCAATGGGTGAAGGAGGGAGTTTATTGTAAGGAAATGGGAAAGGCGTGCATAAGCTAGTTTTTCGAGAAACTTTGATGCAAGAGGGAGGAGGGAAATAGGGCGGTAGTTGGATGGGGAGGTAGGATCAAGGGAAGGTTTTTTGAGGATAGGTGTGACCAGTGCATGTTTCAGCGATGAGGGAAATATACCGGTGCTGAAGGAGAGGTTGAAAGTGTGTGTGAGTATAGGGGTAAGGGTGGCAGAGAGGGAGGGGAGTAGCTGTGAGGGGATAGGGTCAAGGGGACAGGTAGTGAGGTGAGAGCACAGTATAAGTGCCGAAACTTCTTCCTCAGTAACAGGGGAGAAAGTTTAAAGTTATGTGGGTTGTGGTTAATTGAGAGCATTTGAGGGGGTGAGAGAATGGAATTATGTTTAGAGCTGATTTCATTTCTGATGGAGTTGATTTTGTTATGGAAGTGGTTGGCAAAGTCTTGAGCTGACAGAGAAGTTGTATTAGGAGGTTTGGGAGGGCGGAGAAGAGTATTGAAAGTGGAGAACAAACGTTTTGGGTTTGAAGAAAGATTAGAGATAAGAGTAGAGAAGTAGTGTTGCTTATGGAAATTAAGGGCAGAGTAGTAGGAGTTCAAGATAAATTTGTAGTGTTGAAAATCAGCTGAACTCCTAGATTTTCTCCAGTGCCGCTCAGCAGTACGGGAACATTTGCATAGGTATCGTGTCAGAGGAGTATGCCAGGGCTGAGGATGAGTGTTTGATTTCCGAGCTATGGTAAGAGGGGGGAGATTGTCAAGGACGGATGTAACTGTGGAATTATAGTGGCAGATAGATTGGTCAGGGCATGAAAAGGAGGAGAAGGATGAGAAGAGAGGTTTGATGGAATTAGAAAGCTGTTGTTGATCTAATGACGTAATGCTCCTGTGAAGTTTGGTGTGAGGAGCAGAAGGAGGGAGAGTTGTAGGGAGGGAGGATATGTTGCAAGTAAGGAGATGGTGGTCAGAAAGAGGAAAGGGGGAGTTTGTGAAGTTTGAGAGGGTGCATCGATAGCTAAAGATTTGGTCAAGGGAGTGACCATCTTTGTGAGTGGGAGAATCAGTCCATTGTGACAAACCAAAAGAGGAAGTGAGTTGCAGAAGTTGTTTTGCAGAGGAGGCAGTGGGATTGTCAAGAGGGATGTTGAAGTCACCAAGAATGAGGGAAGGGGTGTCTGAGGAAAGGAAATAAGGTAGCCATGCAGCCAAGTGATCTAGAAATTTAGTTGAGGAGCCAGGAAGACGGTATATGACTGCGACACATATAGAAAGAGGAGAGAATAAGTGAATCATGTGGGTTTCGAATGAGGAAAATTTGAGGGAAGAGATGGGATGTATTTGTTGAAAGGTGCAATGAGAGGAAAGTAAAATACCTACACCACCTCCTTGTCTATTACAAGACCTAGGAGTGTGGCTGAAGTGGAGACCCCCATGTGACAGAGCAGCAGTGGATGCTGTGTCTAGGGGAGAGAGCCAGGTTTCTGTTAGGGCCAGATGGTTGAGGGAGCGGGAGATAAAGAGGTCATGTATAGAAGTGAATTTGTTGCAAACAGAGCGAGAGTTCCAAAGTGCACAAGTGAAAGGGGAAGTGGCTTTTGATGCAAGAGGAATGTGAGTAAGGTTGTCAGAGTTTTGTTTTTTGAGTCTGTGGGATGGTACACATGGATGTGCACGGCTAGGCAGTTGTTGGGGACCAGAATTAGGGGAGATGTCGCCAGCAGTTAGTAGAAGCAAGAGGGAGAGTGACATAAGATGAGATACAGATTTGCAATAGTGAGACTGCTTTTGAGACAAGGTGCAGGGGGGAGAGAGAGTGTTTAGGAATAGGTAGAGTTCATGAGTACAAAAGTAATGTAAGTTTAAGAGAGATGGGCTAATAAGCAGTGCAGGTGGAGAGGGAGAAGGAGTAATTGAATAATGTAGTTTGTTATAGAGAGAAAAGGCAGCCAAAAGGAATAAGAAGATATTAGGCATTTTTACAAAAGAGGGAACCAGTTAAACACATAAGACAGTATTACAGTAGCAATTGCATTTGAAAACAGTAAGGTATATCAAACATAATATTACAAAAGTACTTGCCTTGTGTCTTGCCCCTTGCCCAATCCTTGTCCAATTCTTGTATAATTCTATTGCTATATTGCTAGTGAATCACTTATAAAATGTTCACTCTGAAAATGTGAACATATGTTGTTATAGCAATGCACATCACTGTGCAATGCACATCTCAGACTGGTGTGAAATATATGCAGGGAGGGCAGTCATCTGAGTCCACTAAATTTAGTTTATTGCTAATCAAAGACAATTGGAAAGTTAGATTCTGGTCTGGTCAGGGTGAAATGTTAAGTAAACAGACAATAAAATTTGGGGAAGGTTAAAACTATGGAATAAGACAGCTATACATTTTAGAATAATAAAAGTATTGATAAGGATTGAACATCACATGGCAGTTAAATGAACATTAGAAATAACACATTGGATAACAGTACAACAGATGTAGGACTAAATTAACAAACTAAAATCATTTGCTCTATGTAAATATTCATGTAGCAGAAGAGAGTTACAGGAGAGTAAAAAACACCAGAGTGCAGTGAATAGTTGCAGATTGACAGGGTCTCTATTCACATACCAGAAGAGAGTTACAGGAGAGTAAAAAACACCAGAGAGCAGTGAATAGTTGCAGATTGACAGGGTCTCTATTCACGTACCAGAAGAGAGTTACAGGAGAGTAAAAAACACCAGAGAGCAGTGAATAGTTGCAGATTGACAGGGTCTCTATTCACATACCAGAAGAGAGTTACAAGAGAGTAAAAAACACCAGAGAGCAGTGAATAGTTGCAGATTGACAGGGTCTCTATTCACGTACCAGAAGAGAGTTACAGGAGAGTAAAAAACACCTCATAAAAAAACTCATAACTAAAGTGTTACAAAGTACACTAACATCCATAAACTACCTATTAACCCCTAAACCGAGGCCCTCCCGCATCACAAACACTATAATAAAAATATTAACCCCTAATCTGCTGCTCCGTACATCACCGCCACTGTAATAAACATATTAACCCCTAAACTGCCGCACTAGTTAAATATTATTAACCCCTAATCTGCCACCCCCAAATTCGTCGCCACCTACATACACTTATTAACCCCTAATATGCTGTCCCTAACATCGCCGCAACCTGCATTACTGTTATTAACCCCTAATCTGCTGCCCCCAAAATCGCCGCCACCTAACTACACTTATTAACCCCTAATCTGCTGCCTCCAATGTCACCGCCGCCACTATACTAAAGTTATTAACCCCTAAACCTAACCCTAAGTCTAACCCTAACACCCCTAACTTTAATATAATTAAAATAAATCTAAATAAAAATTAAAATTAATACCTAAATAATTCCTATTTAAAACAAAATACTTACCTATAAAATAAAACCTAACCTAGTTACAATATAACTAATAGTTATATTGTAGCTAGCTTAGGTTTTATTTTTATTTCACAGGTAAGTTTGTATTTATTTTAACTAGGTAGAATAGTTAGTAAATAGTTATTAACTATTTACTAGCTACCTAGTTAAAATAAATACAAATTGACCTGTAAAATAAAACCTAACCTGTCTTACACTAACAACTAACATTACACTACAATTAAATAAATTACATTAATTAAATACAATTAACTAAATTACACAAAATAAAAAAGAAATGATCAAATATTTAAACTAATTACTCCTAATCTAATAGCCCTATCAAAATAAAAAAGCCCCCCCAAAATAAATAAAAAAACATACCCTAAACTAAACTGCCAATAGCCCTTAAAAGGGCCTTTTGTGGGGCAAAGAAAGCAGCTCTTTTACCTGTAAAAAATACAAACAACCCCCCAACAGTAAAACCCACCACCCACACAACCAAACCCCTTAAATAAAATACTATCTAAAAAACCTAAGCTCCCCATTGCCCTGAAAAGGGCATTTGGATGGGCATTGCCCTTAAAAGGGCATTTGGATGGGCATTGCCCTTAAAAGGGCATTTAGCTCTTTTTCCTTGTCCAAACCCTAATCTAAAAATAAAACCCACCCAATAAACCCTTAAAAAACCTAACACTAACCCCGAAGATCCACTTATAGTTTATGAAGACCGGACATCCATCCTCATCAAGCCGGGAGAAGTCTTCATCCAAGCGGGCAGAAGTCCTCAACGAAGCCAGGAGAAGTCTTCATCCAAGCGGCAAGAAGTCGTCCTCCAGATGGGCAGAACTCTTCATCCAGATGACATCTTCTATCTTCATCCTTCTGACACGGAGCGGCTCCATCTTCAAGACATCCGGCGCAGAGCATCTTCTTCTCTTGACGGCTACTGAAGAATGAAGGTTCCTTTAAGGGGCGTCATCCAAGATGGCGTCCCTTGAATTCCGATTGGCTGATAGAATTCTATCAACCAATCGGAATTAAAGGTGAAAAAATCCAATTGGCTGATGCAATCAGCCAATAGGATTGAGCTCGCATTCTATTGGCTGATTGAAACAGCCAATAGAATGCAAACTCAATCCTATTGATAGGATTTTTTCACCTTTATTTCCGATTGGCTGATAGAATTCTATGAGCCAATCGGAATTCAAGGGACGCCATCTTGGATGACGTCCCTTAAGGAACCATCATTCTTCAGTAGCCGTCAAGAGAAGAGGATGCTCCGCGCCGGATGTCTTGAAGATGGAGCCGCTCCGCGTCGGAAGGATGAAGATAGAAGATGCCGTCTGGATGAAGACTTCTGTCCGTCTGGAGGACGACTTCTTGCCGCTTGGATGAAGACTTCTCCCGGCTTCGTTGAGGACTTCTGCCCGCTTGGATGAAGACTTTTCCCGCCTTGATGAGGATGGATGTCCGGTCTTCAAAAACTGTAAGTGGATCTTCGGGTTTAGTGTTAGGTTTTTTTAAGGGTTTATTGGGTGGGTTTTATTTTTAGATTAGGGTTTGGGCAAGGAAAAAGAACTAAATGCCCGTTTAAGGGCAATGCCCATCCAAATGCCCTTTTCAGGGCAATGGGGAGCTTAGGTTTTTTAGATAGGATTTTATTTGGGGGGGGGGTTGGGTGTGTGGCAGGTGGTTTATACTGTTGGGGGGTTGTTTGTATTTTTTTTTACTGGTAAAAGAGGTGATTTCTTTGGGGCAATGCCCCGCAAAAGGCCCTTTTAAGGGCTATTGGCAGTTTAGTTTAGGCTACGTTTTTTTTTTTACTTTAGGTGAGCTTTTTTATTTTGATAGGGCTATTAGATTAGGAGTAATTAGTTTAAATATTTGATCATTTCTTTTTTATTTTGTGTAATTTAGTGTTTTGTTTTTTTTGTAATTTAGTCAATTGTATTTAATTAATGTAATTTATTTAATTGTAGTGTAATGTTAGGTGTTAGTGTAAGACAGGTTAGGTTTTATTTTACAGGTCAATTTGTATTTATTTTAACTAGGTAGCTAGTAAATAGTTAATAACTATTTACTAACTATTCTACCTAGTTAAAATAAATACAAACTTACATGTGAAATAAAAATAAAACCTAAGCTAGCTACAATATAACTATTAGTTATATTGTAACTAGGTTAGGTTTTATTTTATAGGTAAGTATTTAGTTTTAAATAGGAATTATTTAGGTATTAATTGTAATTTTTATTTAGATTTATTTTAATTATGTTAAAGTTAGTGGTGTTAGGGTTAGGGTTACGTTAGGGTTAGGGTTAGACTTAGGGTTAGGTTTAGGGGTTAATAACTTTAGTATAGTGGTGGCGACATTGGGGGCAGCAGATTTGGGGTTAATAAGTGTAGGTAGGTGGCGGCGACATTGGGGAGGAAGATAAGGGGTTAATAAGTGGAATATAGGTGGCACCGATGTCGGGGCGGCAGATTAGGGGTTAATAAGTGTAATGTATGTGTCGGCGATGTCGGGGGCGGCAGATTAGGGGTGTTTAGACTCAGGGCTTATGTAAGGGTGTTAGGTGTAAACATAAATTTTCTTTCCCCATGGGAATCAATGGGGCTGAGTTACGGAGCTTTACACTACTTTATTGCAGGTGTTAGACTTTTTTTTAGCCTGCTCTCCCCATTGATGTCTATGGAGAAATCGTGCACGAGCACGTAAAACCAGCTCAAAGCAGCGCTGGTATTTGGGTGCGGTATGGAGCTCAACACTGCCATATTGCCTGCTAACGCCGGGTTTTTGCAAACCTGTAATAGCAGCGCTATAGGGAGGTGAGCGGTGGAAATAACTTGCAAGTTAGTACCTAGCCGCTCATAATGCAAAATTCTTATCTATGCAAATGTTATTTAATTCTGCACTATGTGCAGAATTATATAACATCATCTTAGTGGCAGTTTTCTAAATCAAAAGCATTGAGAGATTTTTGCTATCAAAGTTGGACTTACCCGGTCTCCTCTCTAGGCGTTTCTGAGCGGGTCTTGGTTTTCAAAAGCGCTTCTAATCACAGCGTGCCCGATGGCGCCATTGAACTGAATGTAGCTTGCTACCCGCTATCAGATCAGAGCGGGAGCGAGCTACATTCAGTTCAATGGCGCGATCGGGAATGCAGCGATTAGAAGCGCTTATGAAAACCAAGACCCGATCAGAAAAGCCTGGAAAGGAGACCAGGTAAGTCCAACTTTGATAGCAAAAAATCGCAATACTTTTAATGTAGAAAGATGCCGCTAAGATAACGTTATATAATTCTGCATGTGTAGAATTATATAACATTATGTTTTATGTTTACTGTCCCTTTAAAGATGACTAAGGTGTAGACTGTGCCTTTAATATAACCGTGTTGGTTATGCAAAACTGTGGAATGGGTAATAAAAGGATTATATATCTTTTTAAACAATAACAATTCTGGAAATACACTGTCCTTTTAATTCACATTTCTTTCAAATGTAAAGTTTTTAGTTTTTATAATATGCCCTCAAGTTGGCAATTGTTTCAACTTAGATCTATTGTTTATGTGCATGGCAAAAAAATTCGGTTCAGATAGATTCGGATTTTTTCGAATTTCGGTTCGGATCGATTCGAATTCGGAAAAAAATTGAATCAATTCGGTTCGGACTCATTTTGGATTCATTCTGATTCGAATAAATTCGGCTGGATTCGGTTCGATTCGGAAATTCGGAATTTCGGTAAGTGTTAGGTGGGATTAGACTAGTATTATGTACTGTATATTAGGTGTAACCCATAGCAGAGTGATATAACCTAATATACTGTACAATACTAGTGTATTCCATGGCCATCCAAATCTACCGAATAAATCCGAACTAATTCGGATTTATTCGGTAGATTCGGCACTATTTTAATTCGGAAATTCGGATCGATCCGAATCCCAAATTTTACGAATTCGGACAAATTTCCGAATCGATCCGAAACGAATCGCACATGTCTACTATTGTTACATAAATGTAAATGTCTAGTTATGTAAGATGCATATATGTTAGAATAAATGAATATACAATTATTTGTTAATGCTAGGGTGTATTTTACCAGTTAAAGACATACGTGAAAATAAATTGATAGGCTGAAGTTAAAATCAAAAGTATTGCCGATTTGGGTCCACTTTAGGACACCATTACCCCAGTGGAAGACATGTATAAGAACGGTTTGAATAGAGGACTGTGAATCTGCAGTGAAGGAACTGTGTGGCTTTATCAATAAAGTTTCTTTGGGAACTGTCTTCTACTGAAATGCGGCATCTGAAAGAAAGGCCTATACAGATTCTTAAAATTACAGCATGCATTTGACTAGAGCTTATTGACTTTGGAGATTGTTTATCAAAGCACTTTGGATTGCTTTATAATTGGCATCTTGCACTGAAGATGAACACTTTGGGACCGATTTATTATCGGCTGAATGCTGCCTAATGCAGCTGTTTCCGCTGTTCTTTGTTGAATGACACAGGGATTGTCATTCAACAAAGGGGTTGTTCAGGAATCATCAGAAAGACCATCATAGGAGGTTCAAATATAAACCTCTTACAGAAATATAGACCAATCTAGCTCAATAATTTAAAATCAAAGTTGACTAATATGCCCGTATTTAATAAAATTATGGGCTACTGGGGCATCCAATGCTTTCCTTCTAATGCTACTTTTGTGTTAATTCATTCACTCTCTGACTCTGCAAGTAGTCTTGTGTATATAAATGATCCCACCCAGACATAAGATAAACTGCAAAGTCAGTGTCGCAATTATAATGTCCCAATATATTGAACGTGCTATCTGTTCTCATATGAAAAAAAATTGTACCTTGATTACATTACTACAGTTTATGCATGCTAAACAGGGAAATGTTCCACAGTTTTTAGAAGTAAAAAATCGCTGCACTGATACTTTTTTACTCCCCACATCTGCTTAAATAAGCTAGTTACTTAAATTGGGAGGTCTCTTATATGCAAGAATCGGAAATGCCTGAAAATGGGGAAAATTGTTATTAAATAATCCTAATATGTCCCAGTGTTTGTGAATAATTTTCAACACTTCAGGACTTTAAATCATTAAACTGTGATAATAAAGGGTAATCTAGACTGATCCTTATGCTTTCGTTTTTGTTTAACACCAGAAAGCAATGCTTCTCTTGAAATTTCCAGTGTAGCTCTCATATCCCTCTCTACTGAATCTCGTGGAAAACCTCTGGATATAAAGCAATTTCCCATTTCACTTAACCTTTTAACAGCCAAACCCTCATCAGAGACTATATGTCTTACCCTTAAAAACTGACTTTTAGGGATTAAAATAAAGATAGGTGATGAAAACTCTCATGAAGGAATAGAGAATTCCTATCAGTTTACTTTTTAAATAAATCAACCAACAGGTCAGCACTATTCTTCTTAATTGTGGTAACTAGAAAGCAGTGATGTGCAGTCAGGGGAGGATCTGCCTCACCTGCCATGTCCAAGAAAAAAAACAAAAAAACATTTTATCCAATCAGTTTTAAGGAAATTGTGGCAGCTCTCATGCTGCCTCATTGGGGGAGCCACTCTGTTTCAGACAGTCATCAGCCTGAGCCTACCAGGAGGAGTCATGCACTGAGAGTTGCCCCGCCCCACTTTTAGAGAGTGGATAGGGAATGAAGGGACATAACTTGACACAGCGCCATTAGGACATAGCCTGTGTTGATATCTCTTTCTAGATAGACCTGTAATTCTTTGGCAACCTGTAGGGACACGTCCTGTCAGCAGTAAGTGGATTAAGGGACAGTATTTCTGGATCGTGCTGCCGTCATTACTCAATTTTGAGTGCTTCCCCCATTTTAGTGTGTGCTCTACCACTGCTTCATTTATTAGTCTCCATAACAATATATTTGCAACAAGCCGGATTTTGAAACTAAAATACAGGAAATCCCTCAACTGCTATCTATTTGCCAAATGGTTCTACACACAGATTTTATTTTTTTCTTCAAGTTCCTGAGAGGTTAATGTCAGTCAGATATAGCCAAGAGAGGTACACATATATGCTCTATTGCTAATGCAGGATGTTCAGCCTTATTGAGACAGCATATTTATGGTTAATGGCAGTCGCATATTACCAAAATGTAATTGACAGGTTCAGTATATGAATGGTCAATGTCAGCAAATTTGTATTGTACTTACTATGTGGATGGTTAATATCAACAGTGACATGCAAACTCAACTTACCCAGAGTAAAATGAAGAATAATATTAGCAGTAAAGCCAGAAAGGGTAAAGACAGCTGAAGCTAACTAAATCTGATTAGATTAGAGGCAGGGTGCTGATTTATACAAAATACATAAATCACAGGGTTAATTTACACCCGCTATAATAAATAGAGATAATGATATGGAGCAATTGTTTTCATTTAACACAGAATGCTTGTCAGTGTTAACATAATTTAGAGCATTAGGTATTTATATATATATTGTTACATGTATGTTTACTTATATATTCATTATGTGCTTATGTATTTTATTTTAATTATATTTTATGTAAGGAGCCGGGGTAACAATAAGGTATGACTCTGAAATGTATTTATTTTTTCCTCAAGGAAATAAATGTAAACCTCTTATATTATTTATGTTGGTCATGGAATACATGGCATATTTTTCCAATTACAATCTATATATAGTTTTGAATACAGGTGGTTTTACATTATTTAAGACTTGTATCATTTTATGGAGCAATCATTAGATACACTGTTCAAAAGGATTTCGGCGGCTCCTATATATTTACTGGCATTAATAATTTTCTTTATTGTAAACTTTAATTTTTGATGATCCATAACTGTTTAGGTCAGCAATGTTATTTCTCAAAAAAAAATAAAGGCACATTTCCATTTAGATGTCTGTTTAATATTAAAGGGACACTGTACCCAAAAAAAATCTTTCGTGATTCAGATTGAGCATGAAATTTTAAGCAACTTTCTAATTTACTCCTATTATCAAATTTTCTTCATTCTCTTGGTATCTTTATTTGAAATGCAAAAATGTAAGTTTAGATGCCGGCCCATTTTTGGTGAACAACCTGGGTTGTCCTTGCTGATTGGTGGATAAATTCATCCACCAATAAAAAAGTGCTGTCCAGAGTACTGAAACCAAAAAAAAAAGCTTAGATGCCTTCTTTTTCAAATAATGATAGCAAGAGAACGAAGAAAAATAGGAGTAAATTAGAAAGTTGCTTAAAATTGCATGCTCTTTCTGAATTACAAAAGAAAAAATTTGGGTACAGTATCCCTTTAAGCTTGGTATGCATTTGCTGCTAAAATATTATTACACAGGGTAAGTAGTGCAGCGATAGCAGCATATTTTTAAATATATATGTATATGACTATATACATATATACTGTATTTATGTGTTAATATGTGTATATACACTTATTAACACATAAATATATATGCATATAAACATATATATTTATGTGTTACATATATAAATATATATTTACTTGGAACACACAGTTCCCATGTGCCGCAATTTAAAGGCACTTTTCTGTGCCTTTCTTTTTCTAATACCCCACTCCTACAAACTTTAACCCTAAAATACTAGTGCAGTTATTTTATTAAAAAATAAAGATGCTGCATCTTTTTTTTGTGTGTGTAAAATAGACTAGACTGCATTTGGGGCGGCATTTGAGGTAAATTTATTAAATTAACCAGAAATTTGATCTCTGGTTAATTTTATAAGCTTGCTGTAGCAATAACCAGCCACTTGTAATGGCTGAATAATTATTGCATAATTATATTATATTTACAGACATATATACACATGTAAACACATAAATACATATGTATACATATATATCTATCTATATATCTATAAATAAAAGTGCACTAGAGCCCCTCGTAGCCAAGTAGCTGAAAACATGTAAAATTCTATTTATGCAATATTCATATTTAATAAAGTGTTTAACTGTGTATGTACTGTAAATATTTCACATTCCAATTTTCTCCACATAATATGTTCTAAGTATTTTTAAATAGATTTTCCAATATATATTTGTATATATCTATACCAATATAAATATATATATATATATACAGGTAGCCCCTTGTAAATTGAAACCCAGTTTATAATGTAAGTCAATGGGAAGTGAGGGAGTTAGGTTCCAGGCCCCTCTCAAAATTGGCATAAATAACACCTAATACATTATTTTTAAAGCTTTGAAATGAAGACTTTAAATGCTAAACAGCATTATAAACCTAATAAAATAATCTCAGAACACAGAATATTTAATTTAACTAAGTTAAATGAACAAAAACATTTGCTAAACAGCATTATAAACCTAATAAAATAATCACACAACACAGACTTCACTTGCATTTTTCTGCAAACATTTCTTTCTATGCATTCCAATCTGGACTGATTTATAGACAGGAAGATCTTATTCCTTTGAAATCTGCTCGATAGCTCAAGTCTGGTTAAACTGATTAATTTCAGCTTGCTTGGCTTTGCTGCAACACAAGCGGACAGCTCCACCTACTGGCTATTTTAATAAATGCACGGCTTCTCAATGCTTTTCAATAGCAGTCACATGACTGGAAAAAAAAGGTTTTTATTCTGAAACGGTGTAAATTGAACTGTTGTAAAACGAGGGCCACCTGTATTATTTTTAACCAAAAAATCATCAGATATACAGTGTATATAAATATTTATTTAAGAGTACATAGAACTTGTTCTGCTATGTTAAGAACATTGTAATGTGAAATATTAATAGCGCACCCTGTGAGGTCCCTCATAGAATTTTAGAAAGGCAAATGTTTAGCCTGAGAGCAGTTTATCTAGCTATGCAGAATTCTGGATGTGGAGAGACACATGTATTACAATATAATGCTCACAAAAAAAAACACGCAAAGATTGTGATTACTGGGCCCTTAATGAAACATTGCCTGTATCTTTTAAAATAATGTATTTAGCAAATTGCTAGGATTGGTTGTTTAGATCCGCATGCACACCTCTCTAACTAATAAGCTCTTTTTTAACAAATCAGTCACTCATGACTGAATGTGGGGTTTTTTTAGGTTTTTTATTTGGCACTTTTTAAAAAAAACAAACTTTTATTAAAAGTAATTTTTTTTATTCTCGTTTGAACAACACCGGGATAGATTATGAGTGGCGTGCTAACTGCAGTGTGCAAGTGATATTGGGTAAAGTAAACGCGTTCGCTCAAGCTAATTTAATGCGGGTTAGCGTGACTTCAGAGCTTGCATAAAGGATAAGTGAAGAAAAAAAGTTGCATTAAAACACAACATAAATATACTTAAAGGGACAAGAAACTCCCAAAAAATATTTTATGATACGGATAGAGCATACAATTTGAAACAACTTTCCAATTTACTTTTAGGGGTCAATTTATTAAAGTCTGGCAGACATTATACGATGTAGTGTATCATGTCCGACAGACATCGCTGAATGTGGACAGCATACGCTGTCTGTATTCATCTTTGCCCAAGCAGTTCTATTGAACTGCTTGTGCAATACTGCCCCCTGCAGATTTGTGGTGAATCGGCCGCTAGCAGGGGCTGTCAATCAGCCTGATGGTATAGGATCTGGTGGATTGCTGTACGCAGCTTTAGAGGTGGCGTATGAGTTAAGGAGCAGCGGTCTATAGACCGCTGCTTCTTTACTCCTGTTTCTGGTGAGCCTAAAGGCTTGTGCGGAAACAGGGTAAATTGGCCCCATTCGGCCAATAATAAATTGACCCCTTATTCTCTAATTTGCTTCATTCTCTTGGTATCCTTTTCTGAAAAGCATATCTAGATAGGATCAGGAGCTTGGAGCTAGCTGCTGATTGGTGGCTGAACTTATGCCCATTTTCATGGGCTTACAAATGTGTTCAGCAAGCTCCCAGGAGTGCATTGCTGCTTCTTCAATAAAATATACCAAGAGAATGAAGCAAAATTGATAATTGAAGTAAATTGGAAAGTTGTTTAAAAAATGTATAACCAATCTGAATCATAAAAGAAAAATTTGGGGTTTCATGTTCCTATAACGACCAGCATTGTACAGAATACGACGTTGGTCATTAAGGGGTTAAAAATACAGTTACAATCATATAAACACTGTCTGATAAAAATAATAAAAAAAAGAAAACAGCTTTTTATGAAGAATTTATTAATTAGAATATTTGCAATCCAGCATAAAACACTTTTTTGCAGCAAGATTTTTCTTTAAATATTTTCAAGATCTTTTGATTTTTAAACTATGTTACTCAATTCCCATTTTAAATTGGCACGATACTTATAAATGTATTTGTTCAATTTAAAGGACCAGTAAACACAGTAGATTTGGATAATCCACAAATGCAAGATAACAAGACAATGCAATAGCATTTACTCTGAATTTCAAAATAGAAGTAGAATTTTTTCTAACAAATTTCAAAGTTATGTATATTTCCACTCCCCCTGTACCATGTGATAGCAATCAGCCAATCACAAATGCATATACGTATAGTCTGTGAATTCTTGCACATGCTCAGGAATCTGGTGACTCAAAAAGTGTAAATATAAAAAGACTGTGCACATTTTTTTTAATGGAAGTAAATTGGAAAGTTGTTTAAATTACATGCTGTATCTGAATCATGAAAATTTAATTTGACCTGAGTGTCCCTTTAACAGATTGTATTTCAATTTTAGTTTTTAATGGAAATTCCTGTGCAGAATTAATTTTCTTCTGTTGTGAGCAATAGATAAGGGACATGAAACTCCCCCAAAAATATTTCATGATACAGATAGAACATACATTTGTAAATCACTTTCCATTTTACTTCTGTTATCAATGCTGCTTTATTCTCTTAGTATCCTTTCTTGAAGGAGCAGCAATACACTACTGGGAGCTAGCTGAAGACATCGGTAAGTCAATCACAAGAGGCATATATTTGCAGCCACCAATCAGTAGCTTGATCCCAGCTCCTGAGCCTACCTAGGTATACTTTTCAACAAAGGATACTAAGGGAACAAAGCAAATTAGATCAAATAAGTTAATTGGAAACTTGATTAAAGGG
This sequence comes from Bombina bombina, assembly GCF_027579735.1. Taxonomy (NCBI): domain Eukaryota; kingdom Metazoa; phylum Chordata; class Amphibia; order Anura; family Bombinatoridae; genus Bombina; species Bombina bombina. The sequence goes on from NC_069509.1 coordinate 95,232,305, forward strand.
ACATCAAACCCACATTTTTTATTTCATGGTTTTAAAACTGCATGAGCTATCTGAATCACAAAAGAAAATGTAAACTTTGATTTTAAACAGCTACTACTTTAACATGTTTAATGACATCAATACCTAATTTCAATAAAATGTTAACATAGTGAACAAATCACGGATTATATCATCTGAATATTTACTCAAACGCCTGCAAGTGAATACACAAATCAGCCATTAGACACATTTAATCAGCACTGTTTTTCCTAGCTGCTTATTTTGGCTACCATGATTGTCAGCATAAATGCAGGTTCGGTATTCATTTGTGTCACCAGAATGAAAATAGATAATCCAGATGTTCCAGAAATATTGCTGAACTACCTTGGGTGACCTAATAAATTATAGCAGTCAGGTTTCTTAGGAATTGAAAGCAGCAATTAGTGAATACATCAACACAATTCTTGAGCTTTATTAGAGCTTCTGGTTAGTAATAACAAAAAACAGATTATCTTGCCTTGCATCAGCAATGATAAAAAAAATAATGATAAAAAATAATGATAAAAAAAATAATTGAATTATAATTTAAACAGAAATAAATATTATGAATACAAAGAAATGTAAGAAAATGGCCAGGATTAAAGGGACACTGTACCCAAAATTTTTCTTTCATGATTCAGACTGAGCATGACATTTTAAGCAACTTTCTAATTTACTCCTATTATCAAATTTTCTTCATTCATTTTCTTGGTATCTTTATTTAAAATGCAAGAATGTAAGTTTAGATGCCGGCCCATTTTTGGTGAACAACCTGGTTTGTCCTTGCTGATTGGTGGATAAATTCATCCACCAATAAAAAATTGCTGTCCAGAGTACCGAACCCAAAAAAGCAAAGATGCCTTCTTTTTCAAATAAAGATAGCAAGAGAACAAAGAAAAATTGATAATAGGAGTAAATTAGAAATTTGCTTAAAATTGCATGCTCTTTCTGAATTACAAAACAACATTTTTGGGTTCAGTGTCCCTTTAATGTTAAGGTAAATGTAAAATTATACTAATACTTCTTACCTTAGTTAACTTAGTGTAAAAGTTGCTTCAGGAATAGAAGATGAAAAGCCAATAGACAGGCTTCAAAAGCGTATTTATAGCCGAGTTACTAATGGACAGGGTAACACGTGAGAGGCCAGTAGATAGACTTACTGATGACCTGCTAGAAGATGTAGACTTCTGCTGAGGTCAAGATACAGAAGGGCTGTCAAATAATGAGCCTCATTTTACTTTATCTGAATGCGTAATGAATGATGTAGGGGGAAAATGTAATGTTTTCAAGGATGCCAATGTCAGCTTAACTGGAATGTTTCCACGTATACTGACTGTCCTAAAGGTCTGATCAGGGAATATAGTTAATAAAGGTTTTTACAGGGGCTAGGGATCTGATCTTAGGACTCATGAGTGTAGGTTCCTTTTAGAAGAGCTTCAACACCTTGTGGTCTGCTCTGAGATCAGGTATAGGCATCTGTTTTATAGAAGGCTGCAAGGTCAGGGATCTGGTCTGAACACTCATGAGTGCATGTGGCTTATAGAGGGGTTGCAGGATAAAATATCTGACCTGAAGACTGACAAAGCCACATGGCATATAGAGCCATCTTCAGGGCCAAGGATCTGAGTGTTTTACCTTTCGTGTCTTATTGCTTAATATTAGTGTAGTACTATGACACAAGACTGACATGGTATTTTGTATGTAACAGACAAAAAGAAGTTTCATAAAAGCTATATGAGCAAAATCCAGCATATACCCCTACGACCGGCAGCAAATTAGTGTGTTGAAGGAATTTTGGCAGCAGAGAAATTATTTATTAATTTATTTGATTTTCAAGGTTAAGTTATTCTGAAAATAAACAAAAACTATGTTTATAAATCACTCAATCTTATAAACACAAATACACACCTGTTATAATGCTTCACAGTATCATGAAATTATTTTTATTCAAGAAGGAAACTGGAAGTACTTTTTAGTACTTGGAAATGAGATGTTATTTCACAGTTAACAGCTGGGCAACAAAAAGTTGGTTATGAGGAGGAAGAAGCTATGCCAGATAACAGCTATGTGGTTACCATATATATAAGTCACATAGCTGTCTGCCAATATAGCTTCTCTCTCTAAACAGTGGCTGGATTGTCTGTTTCAATAACATAAAAGCAGCATTATGATCAATGTATTTGTACTGAAGTGTGACTGAGCAGTAGAGGTGAATGCACTGATTTATATATACTATATAGTCATATACAAGCATGAAAGACAGGCTAGTGTCATATGCAACCTGTGAGCTGGTGGAGCCAGTGGGATTCTGTACAAACAACTGACACGGTCTCTGACCTCCAGTAATCAATATGCTACTTAAAATCTTTCGCAGCATTTGTTCGTTTTTTTTTTTCTCAAAAGAATAAACATCTATACAACATAAAACCGCTGATACTAACAACAGGAGCAGAAGAATTTCAATGTCAAAAGAGTGAACAAGTCACAAACCTTGAAACGCGTTCACAAATAAATATGATCACCTGAACAGTCACTTTATAGCCTGCTATCAAACTCACAACCGCAATTAATTATCAAACATAATAGTCAATTTCAATCATGACGATGATATATATTGGACATTTCACATCTCCCAAAATCTTTAAAAAAGGCGATCCGTATTAAACAGGTGAAGTTATGCGCAATGTACAAACAAGCGCACTTATTCCTAAAAAAAAACTACAGTGCTGCATTCATATAAAGTTGTCAATGCCACATGACGATAGCTTAGACACAATTATTAAGACAAAAAATAGATAAAAATTATATATATACATACACACACACACACACGAATAGCTCTACCGGGGATGAGAAGCAAGACATATATATCAGCTGTAATAATATATGTAACTGGGAAAAATGCACCATTCTCAATGATGGTTAAAGACCAAACATATATATCAGCTAAATTGATACAGAAATCTTCAGTTACTAAGCTAAAGAGTCCAAGTAAAGCTGTATATAAAACCATATAAAAATAATCAAAGAAAAAAAACTCAGTCATAAATCTATGTTGTATAAATAATAACTGGTGCAGAGTCTAAATCAAATAAGGACATAAAAATGAATATTAAAAAAAGTTTATATAATAACCTCATTTTCGAAGTGGTTGTATTAAGATGTTATTATCTAGGAAGAGTACAAATCAAAACAGTAATTTAGAATTGAACGCTGCCATTTCAATATTTTAGTTTAAACCATTTGGAATTAGTGTGTTGAGTTTCCAAATTTTAAGAGTTTCCTTATTTGTTGCATGATTGCAAATTATCACCTAGATTTCGAGTTTTGCGCTAAACAGGGTGCGAAAATAACGCCAGAAAAGTTGCGTTATTTCACTCTCTATAGCGCTGCCATTACGAGTTACTGAAAAACCTCCTTGTGCTGTGCGTTATGGTGTGTTAAGCTCTATACCGCACAAAAGTCAAGGGCTGAGTTATCGTGTTCGTGCACGCTTTCCCCCATAGACATCAATGAAAAAACTAACACCTGCGATTGCGGAATGGAGATCGCCGTAACGCAACCCTATTGATGTCTATGGGGAAAAGAAAGTTACGTTTAAACCCCTAGTCTAACCATTCTAATAAAATAAAAAAAACCTACCAATTAAAACATCTAAATTACAAATTTAAATAAACCTAATACTACAAAAAAAAAAATCTAACATTACAAAAAATAATAAACACTAAATTACGAAAATAAAAAACGAAATTATTAAAAATAAAAACAATTACACCTAATCTAATAGCCCTATAAAAATAAAAAGCCCCCCCAAAATAAAAACACCCCTTAACCTACAATAAACAACCAATTGCCCTTAAAAGGGTCTTTTGTAGTGCTTTGCCAAGTTAAACAGCTCTTTTACTTTAAAAAATTACTACGTCCCCCACTAAAAGTAAACCCCCCACCCAACCAACCCCCCAAAAATCTAACTCTAAAAAATCCTAAACTACCCATTTCCCCTAAAGGGGCATTTGTATGAGCATTGCCCTTAAAGGGCATTCAGCTCTTTTACAAGTGCCCATCCCTAATCTAAAAAAATAAACACACCAAAAAAAATTAAAAAAACCCCAAAAATTAACCCCATAAAATCTACTCATGGTTCCTGAAGTCCAGACATCCATCTTTATCCAGGCGGCGAGAAGTCTTCATCCAGGCAGTGACACTTTCATCCATATTGGGGACGTCTTCTATCTTCATCCCGATGGCAGGGAGCTATCCTGGAGGGCAATGACATCCTGCGCGGAGCGTCCTCTTCATACGTTTACCGCCGTACACTGAAGTTGAATGCTAGGTAACCGTTTCAAAATGTAGTACCTTGCATTCCTATTGGCTGATTTGATTCTTCAAAATCAAATTAGCCAAAAGGATGAGAGCTACTTAAATCCTATTGGCTGATTTGAACAGGTTTAGGGGTTAATAATTTAATTTAGTGTTTTGGAATGTGGAGGGCCGGCAGTTTAGGGGTTAATAGGTTTAGTAGCTACGATGTGGGGGACTATCGACTTAAGGGTTAATAGGTTTATTTAGGTGTCACGATGTTGGGGGCAGTAGATTAGGGATTAATAAATGTATTTAATAGTCGCAATGTGGGTGGACGGCAGATTAGGGGTTAATAGGTTTATTTAATAGTCGCGATGTGGGTGGGCGGCATATTAGGGGTTAATAGGTTTAATATAGTGTTTGCGATGATGGAGGGAGGCGGTTTAGGGGTTAATAGTTAGTTTATAGGTGTTAGTATACTTTGTATTATTTTAGTTATGAGTTTTGTGAAACATCTTTGTTACACAAAATCCATAACTTACTGCTCTCAGATGGCGGAAAGAATTGTGTTGGTATAGGCTGTAATGCAAGCATTTTAGCCGGAACGCAGAACCTGTAATACGGCACAATGGAAAATCCCGCACTCAAACGTCATTTTGTGCGGAATGGACGTTGCGTTACAGGCTAAAATGCTAATAGCTATACCGCCGCTACTTGTAATAGCGTTACCAGTCATTCCACGCCCAATGGCCAATTTTTCAGCAGTATAGCTGTACAGTATGTGTCTCGGGACACTTAGGGGCATATGTATCAATGTGCGAGCGGACATGATACGAAGTAGCGTATCATGTCCGCTGCACATCGATCAATGTTTCCCCCCTGCAGATTCACGGCCAATCAGTCACTAGCAGGGGATGTCAATCAACCCGATCGTATTCGATCGGGTTGATTTCTGTCCGCCGCCTCAGAGCAGGCGGACAAGTTATGGAGCAGCGGTCTTTAGACTGCTGCTTCATAACTTCTGTTTTCGGCGAGCCTCAAGCTCCATACAGAGCTTGATAAATATGCCCCTAAGTTTCAAATACAAAGGATTTATCCCCAGAAAAATCCAATGAGAATAAAATAAATGGAGAGAACAATAGAAAGCAAATGAATCTGTGGTTCCCCCTATATGGAAATGTCATGTTCTGTCTCAGGATATCATGTGAGAGCCTCATTGTCTGGAACAGTTGCTTTAAAGGAAGATTAGTAGAAGCCATACTGATTGAAAATGATAAATTTATTTAAACAACAAAATACTTTGTTTAAGCAAATACTTGCAGAATATTTAAATATGCAAGACCACATACGGCAGGAGTGAAAATAAACAAACAAAGTAAGCAGAGATGCAGATTCAAAAAGGAAAGTCTTTCTCCTGGTAATAACTGAAATGTAAGATTTGCACAAGGCAGAAAACAACTTGTAAACAGGTAGCAGGTTTAAAGGTAAAGTCTTTCTCCTGGTTATAGTTGAGTGCAGGAATTGCACAAGGCAGGATACAAACTTGTGAACTGGTAACAGGTTTAAAGGTAAAGTCTTTCTCCTGGTTATAGTTGAGTGCAGGAATTGCACAAGGCAGGATACAAACTTGTGAACTGGTAACAGGTTTAAAGGTAAAGTCTTTCTCCTGGTTATAGTTGAGTGCAGGAATTGCACAAGGCAGGATACAAACTTGTGAACTGGTAACAGGTTTAAAGGTAAAGGCTTTCTCCTGGTAATACCTTGTAAACAGGTGCAAAGGTGAAGTCTTTCTCCAAAGAAGTACAGGAAACAGATTCTGACTTGACAAAACAGATCCAATGTGAAGACACCAATGCAGACTAAAAGCCATCCTTAAATAGGGAGGTTTTGCACAGGGTTGGTTCTGATTAATTCCAGAATTGAGAACACCTGTGTGTTGCACAGGTGTAATAACAAGTAAGGCAAATAGTTATTTATCAGATCTTTTAAGTTCCTTGCTATTCCTAGAACTGGCTGTGGCTCAACACACAAGCAAACCGACTTGCAATGCCTCCCAGACCTTTTCTTTTTCTTTTTAATCTGGAGGCTTGGTTCATGACAGGAAAAAAGGAAAAGAACATTTGTTAACGTGGCCGCAGAGGGAGAGGCAATACAACCAAAAAGAAGAAACTTGAGGGAATGAAAAAGGCATCTCTAATCTTTCTAAGCATAACCTCTCTAATGAAGAGATAGCTGTTTTAAGTAGAGGCCTCTCTTTCATTCCTTCAAATTCTCATAATATTTTTGATTTGTTCGTGGATCTTAATAAATTTATTCGTAAGTTGTAAGAGATATATAAGAATATTTTTGTGGCAAGAGACAAAACAAATATCAATAGGATGCCTATTCTCACAGATAATATGGATGCTAAATTGAGAAATTAAGATATTGTTTGTGGGGGGTGGAGCCAACTACCGCACAGAGCAGACGCTTTCTCATAGAGCTCCTGTATCCTACCCATCAAAAGTGTTTTTTAACTTAGCTCTTGTGGGATCTAGTTTTACCTAAAGACATATTAAGGCTACTTTTGCTATCAAGCCCCTGTGAATTACCCCCGTGGAGCACGCAGTGCTGCTTGAGGCTTTGATACCAGCTAGTCCGGTCCTGACAGGCCTGTGATCTACAGACACTCCAGAGCCCTACAGCCGACTCTAATACCTGACACGTTTGGCTAACCGTCGCAGCTGCTACAGCATTACACCGCATCCAGCTCCGGAGGGTCGGGGATCCGCTCCGGAGCCCAGCAGTACATACCGCTACAAGAAGTCAAACAGCCCTTAGGACGTCACTACAGGAGTCCTCTCCGGACCGCAGCTGCTAAACAAATGTGAGTAGACACCGGGCGGACACCGGTCACTGTCCGATTCACACAAAACTGGGCAACATTATTAGTGTGGAACACTTACAACATACAAGACGCACACTTAGTTATCTTCCCTGTTTGATGCTCCCAGGTTTTGGCGCGAAGGCGCCATTTTCATCTCACATACCGGCTTAGTGCTGCAGATCCACCAACAGTGCGCTGCTAATACTTGCAGCAAAACCCAACACAGATCTTAACTGTAAATAGAAGAACAACCTAGGGAGCACTGTGGACTTCTGTATTCTCACTAGCTATCACACAGCTATTTTTCTATCTAGTTTGTAAGCCAGACATACAACTTAGTTTATTAGCACCTATAATTTTTATCCCTATGGACCGCCTCCTGAGGAACTAAATGTGCACTATAGCTTTGGTGATCTCCTCTATTATAAATAGTTTTTATTGAGGTAAATCACATGACATACAGCTTATGCATCATAACAAAGTGAACAACAGTATAACATAACACATAAACCTCTGAACATGAGGCGAATTACCGCCTCAATTGGCACACCCACCTCGTTTTTACAGAGGCCGTCAATTAGAATCTTAGTAAACAGTGTGGAGCCTAGTGGCTCTCTATAGTAAATAAACCACTGGGACGGCATTTAAATTAGCATATAGGATTGTTAGGACTATGAAGTAGGGGGATATTGCAGGTACAATGAGGATGTATATATATGTGAGTTTGGGTCATTGCACCACGTATCTTGCGGGGGACCAGAAAGGCTACAGTAATGCCGTCTCTGGCTCCCTTAAATGTCCACTGTCCGGCTTCCTCGTATAGCAGAATGCAGGGGAGTGACTGTAAGGGTATGGTGGCAGTGTCGGGTGTCAGATAGACTAGTTATGTGCAGTATGGGACATAAGGGTGTCCCATGGCTCCCAGATAAGGCAGAAGTCAGTCAGTGTCTTGCGTTCTCTATATACATAGTTTTCCATACTTCTAATGTAATTTATACAGTCTACTACTCCCTGCCATCTGGGGGGTTGGCTTTTCTTCCAGTTTCTTGCTACTAGTAGTTTGGTGGAGATGAGGATGTATATTAGTAAGTTTCGTTTAGCTTTAGGGACCAGGTCCACTCCCAAATGTAGAATCGCCAAAGCCGGACCTACTGTTTCCACCAGCTCGAGATCCTTACATAGGGCTTCCGTCCTTCTCCAGAGACCTGACAATTTTGGGCATGACCACCAGATGTGGGTCGGGGTGCCCCTTTCTCCACACTCTCGCCAGCACATGGGAGAGTGATCGGGATAGAGTTTCTGCAGTTTAGTAGGTACTAAATGCCATCTCGTAATCATCTTAAAATAAAGCTCATATAGGGTGACACAGTGGGTAGCCTTTTTAGTGATACAAATTGCTTCCTCCCAGATCTCTAGTGGGTAGGTAAGTTGTAAATCTCTCTCCCAAGCCTCCATATGGGTAGTTTTGGAAGGGATAGGGTCGCTCAGTAGACATTGATAGTGCACCGAGAGAGGTTTATGGAGCTGAAGATTGGTCTTCCAGCGTAATTCCCACGGGGTAGGGTCTCTCAGCGCATCTTCTAGGAAGCCCCAAGAACGCAGCAGCGCTCGAAGGCGTAGAAGTGTAAAGTGGAACCTCGGGGTTACAGAGGGTAGGGCCAACATTGCCGCATGGGTTTTTAGCTTCTTGTTATCATAGAAGTCTGTCAGAGAGATCACTTCTGTGGCAGACCACGAGCCGGCAGGGATATCAGGCAGGCCCACAAGAAGGCCTCTGATAGAGTGCGCGGGTGAGGGGTGTGGGGCTATGAGTCTACTGTGTCTCATTTTCAGCCAGGTCTCTTGGCACCCCTTAACTATGCTGTTAGAAATGCAAATTTTTGCCCGCCAATGCAGGGGGAGTCACAGAAGGTCCTCCAGTTCTATCAGTGCCGGCAAGGATGCCTGTTCTAGTTCCCTCCACCTGGTCTCTGGGAGGCCATTACCCCAAGCCGAGGCGTGGGTGACCATTGCTGCCTCATGGTATTTCCGCACGTTAGGAAGGCCCGCACCTCCTCTTTCTATGGGAGTTTGCAGTATGTGGGCTGCTACTCGTGGTCTCTTGTCATGCCAAGTGTAGGCATTAAAGAGGGTCTGGAACTTCCGGATCAAAGATACCGGAACTGGGATGGGGATACAGCGGAACGCGTATGTGAGTCTGGGCAAGACCATCATTTTGAGAGCCGCTATTCTGCCAAACCATGAGATCTCGCCATACCTATTGGTATTCAATTCAAGTGTGATCTCTCTCAGTAATTTCTCGTAGTTCTCTCTTATAGTGATCTGTTTGGAATGAGACATAAATACCCCTAGATGTTTAATGCCCTTTTTGGACCAGCTGAAAGGGTAGAGGAGCCGAATGCTGCGCTCTTCTTCAATAGGAAGGTTGAGGGAATATACCTCAGTTTTACTTACATTGATTTTGTAATAGGATAGTTCGCCGAATTTCCGCAGTAGGCGGAACAATGGAGGGAGAGAGTCTAGAGGTTCCGTAAGGAAGACCGTAAGATCATCCGCGAATAGAGCTAGTTTCTGAATGGTGTCATGGAGCTGGAGTCCCTGTATTTCGGGGCACTTCCTGATGGCTGCGCCTAGGGGCTCGATTGCTAGCACAAACAGTAGGGGAGATAGGGGGCACCCCTGTCTTGTCCCATTCGTTATCCGTATCACGGGGGAACAGAAACCCAAGCCTCTCACCACCACTGTGGGGGATGAATAAAGAGCCATGGTGGCTTTGATGTAAGCATTAGGGATCCCAAATGCCATCAGGGTCTGGGTTAAGTAGTCCCACCTCACTCTGTCAAACGCTTTTTCAGCGTCGAGTGACAGAGTGAGCATGGGTAGGCCTAGATCTGCTACCTCTGAATATATATTCAATAGACGGCGCGTATTGTCAGAGCCCTGTCTATTAAGGACAAAACCCACTTGGTCTAAGTGTATTAGAGTCTGGAGGTGTGCGCTCAGCCTGTTGGCGAGGATCTTGGCATAAATCTTGGCGTCAACATTTATGAGGGAGATGGGCCTATAGCTAGAGCATAGCGACGGGTCTTTGCCTTCTTTGTGGATCGTAGTGATGTTAGCCTCCAGAAATTCCGGAAGGAACGCACCACGTTGGGCCACTCTATTAAAGAGACGGAGTAAAAATGGAGAGAGTGAGGGACTGAGGGCCTGGTAGAAGGCGACAGTGAAGCCGTCTGGGCCCGGGGCTTTGTGGGGTGCTAAGTCAGCTATGGCCATGCTGACCTCCCGTAGTGTAAACTGCCGTGCTAGCGTAGTTTTGGCCTCATCCGTTAGCGTAGGCAGGTCCAGCCCCTCCAGGAACTGACGGATGTCATCTGGTGTGGCTTTAGTCGTCAGTTCAGTTGACGCGATGTTATAGAGGGAGGAGTAGTATTCTGCGAAGGCTACTCCTATTGCTTTGGGGGAGTGGACCGGTCCCTTCGGAGTTGTGATAAAGGCTATCCTACTCTGTTGTGCGCGCTTTCTGAGTTTATTGGCTAACAGCCTATCTGCCCTATTGCCCTTGTAATAGTATAATTGTTTAAGTCTATGTAGACTGTCCTGTACTCGCAGGGTTTCCCTTCTGGCAATTTCATCTCTAATGTAGCCTATCTGTCGGGCTAATAGGGATTCGGGGCATGATTTGTTAGTAGCCTCTAGGGAATAAAGCTCTCCATAAAGCTTGGCTAAGGATTGGTAACCTGTCTTACGACGGTGGGCTAACGTCTTGATGAAGTATCCTCTCAAGAACGCCTTAAGGGCTGCCCAGACCATATCTAGGTCAGTGGAGCCTGTATCATTGTGTGTCAAAAAGTCAGTTAATTCCCGGAGAAGTGAGGGTACCTCTCTCTCAGTCAGCAGCTGATCAGGGAGTTTCCAAGGGGGCCTACTAGTCAAGGTCTGTAGTTCGGAGAAGTCTAAATAGACCATGTCATGGTCTGACCATGTGCATGGTTGGATAGTCGGATTTGTCATCTTATCTAAGGACCAGGAGTCACATAAAACAAAGTCAATCCTCGAGGAGGAGTTGTGTGCTTTGGAGTAGTGTGTGAAATCTGTAGTATTAGGGGCTAGACACCTCCATGCATCGTATAGACAATGCTGGAACATGAGTTTTCTAAAGGCATTAGAAGTTGACGAGACATTCCTATCTGAGTGAGTGGTGAGGGGGGATCTCTTATCTCTATGTGGGTCCCATACCATGTTGAGATCTCCGCCTATAATTAGGTGACCTCTCTTGAGTTGGTCTATCCTGGTTAGAAACTGTCTTACAAAGGGGATCTGCTTTGTGTTCGGCGCGTATACTGAGGCTAGGGTGTATTGAACGCCATTAAGTTTACAGATTAGTATGAGGAATCTACCTTCTATATCTTTCTCAACGTGTTCTAGTGTGTAGGTTAAGTCTCTACTGAGCAGAATTGCCACTCCTCGTGTCTTTCCAGCGTTATTAGAAGCAAGTTCGCAGATAGGATAGTGTCTCATGCCCTTAATGGTGTGAGTTTCTCCCGACCAATGTGTCTCCTGGAGAAACAGAATGTGGATCTTGTGTGTATGGATATAATTCAGTAAGAGTTTCCTCTTTGTAGGGGAGTTGAGTCCCTGCGCATTGAGGGTAGCTATTCTGATCGGTGCCATTACTAGGAACTGTTGAGGACTGAGTGAGGGGTACTACCCTAATGAAGGGTAAAGGGAATATGGGGACTGCTATCGAGGAGCCGAAAACAGTAGTCTATCGAGCTGTGGTGTCTACTCTAGTCAAGAAGTCGGGCGTCCTAAATATTACTCTTGTAAAAGAGCTATGAAAGGGTGAGGGAGAAAAAAAAGTGTCAAATAATCACTTTCGCAATGAGTGTCTCTCCTGATGTCTATCAGGGGGACACAACTATTTTTGTGGGGCGGAGATATACAGAGGTCAGCCATTGCCTCCGCCAAACCCAATAACAATAGCGCTTTTATAACATAACATATGTATAACATAACATACTTGAATTGATATGCAACATGTTAAACAGTAATGAACAAAATCATATAAACAAATTATCCAACCAGAGGAGGGAAAGTGCTCTGTCCTCTGACCAGGTGGCTCCGTGATAAGAGGTATCAGATGTCTGTCAATTAGGGCTGTGGAAGTATCCAGCTCATAATGCAAGTTTTAGTCAAGGGGGGGATATGACTTCCTAGCTAAGGGGGCAGTCTTATAGAGGTGTGAAAGTGACAGGTAGCTAAGCCTTCAGTGGTAAGCTGCTACTGTGCAAGGTCGGGGGTTGCGGTTCTGATTTACTTATTTATTCAAGTCTTACCTTCCTCTAGTGGTCTTAGTATAGCCAAGGTCACTTATAGTCGGGTATAAGTGTATTGTCATGTGGGGACAGACCGTGTGTGGGTTCGTAGGGTATAAGGGTCAGGAAGAGAGTTATAGGGTGTGGTGTGGAGCCAGCTGGTCAGATCTCTAATGGTGTATCCTGTGGTTAAGCGGTCAGAGCAAACATTTCAGAATAACTTAAGGAACATACTTAAAGAAAAAACATAACAAGGGTGAGACATTACAATCAATCCTTCATCCAATCAGCAGCAAACATAGGGGTAATCATGTCTAATTATACTAGGTATTATCAATGCATATATTGTGTATACTGAGTGTTCTATGGTTAGAACGTTAACAGGGAGATCAAGAACAGCCTGTATTTAGAACATAACACCTAGTGAGGTTATCAGTTCGACTACAAAATTATGGGAATGTGAAGGTATATAGTTCAGGTTAGTATGTAATCAGGATGTCTCACCCATCTTCATCTGTGGCCTGAGGTTCCTTTTGAAAGGTGGGCGTGGGAAAAACCCACTAAAAGCCTCTGGTTCAATGCAAAACTGTATGAATAGAGCTGTAAACGGATTCCCTATGTATCATCAGCTAAGGATAAGTCCCTCGAGTCTAGGGATCTTTTGGAAGTGGGCGTCGGCCGTTGTGGTAGTGGTCTCCAGGTTGGTGCAGAGGCCCGAAGCCCACTGCTTTCAGCAGGGCTAGAGTCACGGTCCCCTGAGTCCCGTGGGAGCAGTTCCCATTTCAATAAAAGTTCTCTGGCTTGTTGTGGTGTCGTGGCGAGGAATTGTTGGCTGTCTTTGGTGATGAACAGTCGTACTGGGTAGCCCCATCTATATTTCAGGCCTTTATCTCTGAGAATCTTGGTATACGGATGATAGTGCCTACGAAGTTGAAGCGTATGTGGGGAGAGGTCAGGGTAAATCTGCAGATCAGCATATTTTTCTGGTAATGACTTTTCTCTTGCAAGAACTCGGATGATCTTTTCTCGGAATGTGTAGTAGTGTAGCTTGGCTATTACATCACGGGGCTTCCCCTCATCTGCAGATCTAGGTCTGACCGCTCTATGTGCTCTGTCAATGAGGGCTTCATTACCCAGGTCGGCGCCCAGGGCTGCTTTAAACAGGTCTTGTAGGTAAGCATCTAGATCCTGTGGTTGGACTGTCTCTGGGATCCCTTTAATTCGAATGTTATTGCGGCGCGACCTGTCTTCCAAGTCCGCTAACTTTAGTTCTAAGTCTGTTATTTGACCAGCCAAGCATTGAGAGTAACTCAGTAAATTCGTATGGTCAACTGCAAGGTCTTCCTGTCTGCGCTCTAGCGCATCTGTTCTCTCTCCAATGCTGCCTATATCCTTTTTAAGGTCGGCATGAGATTTGTCAAATTTCCGTGACAGTGAATCATGGTGGGATGCTAGTAGTGTTGTGATAGAGTCCATCAGGTTGTTAGGGGCACCTTCTATGGATGGTAATCTGGAAACTCTTTTTGTTAAGGTTTTGCCAGGTTGAGTGTCTGACAGGCTCCCAGTATCAGAACCATCATCTTCAGATCTTGTATGAGTCATTCTGGCCGGGTGTTGGAAATGGTCAACGACTGTTCTTTTAGGGGTAGCATGCGACTTTTGCTTTCTTTTGTGGAGTTGAGACATTATGGGTCTGAGCTAAATGTGAACCTTAGCTGTTTTATTTTCTGTATTCTTGTTTTAGGGGGAATCCGCTTACTTTTAGTATGTTGATTAGGTGCTCATGGGTTGGCGGGGTCGTGGGCTGTTTCTAAGGAGCTCACATATTGATGTGGCTTGTAGCTACTTAGCAAAAAGGAAAATGCTGCAAGTGTATAGCAGGGTCTTGGTTGTTATGGTAACATATAGAGGTCCGCGGCCTTGCTTCTGAGTGTCTAATCTCTCTCCCAGGGAGTTGCCCCTGCAGGGCGATATGGGGCAGGGTATTTGGGTTATGACCCGCAGGCAAAAGGACCGGCGGGAAAGGGGGGAGAGAGATCAAAATTTCAAATATACAGCAGTAACCCTCAGATATTAGTGAGTTCAAAAGACAAAGGTTATCTCAATAGAACTGGCAGGATAGTGTCTCACTTTCAGGTGTGGTATGTGAATAACTGCCTTATTATTTCTCTAAGCAGCTCGGTTTCAATCATAGGATTGTACTAGAGTCAAACAGGGTGTTCAGTATTTTTCTGCCGGCCTGATAGGGTAATGACAAGGTGTGCCGGTTTTGCAACTATATTTAAATAGCGATCTGTATGATGGTTGTCTGCGGGGTTATGATATCAGCCGGTCAGCAGTTGGTATGTGGCAAGCGGGATAATGGGGTTCCCAAGAAAGGGTAAATCAGGGTGTGTTTTATAGTCTCTTACCCGCTGTGGCTAATCTGCGTGGTCCTCTCAGTAGGCCTGCTATGAGCTTGAGAGATAGGCCTCAATATGGCGGAGATTCGCGCTCAAAAGTAGATGCGTGGCGCAGTTAAGGCTGTGGGTCTTTTCTCTGTTTTCCCCTTAGGCCCATAAAGATTTAATTTAAGTTAAAGCCTCCTCGCCCTTGTCTCTTTGCCAGCAGTCCTGAGGAGGGGTCTATGACTCAAAAGAGTACTCTTACCCCAGGTGGTCTCTCGATGTTCGCTACCTGAGTCCGGGTGGGGTGCTGTATGATCCGGAGTGGAGCCCCGACCCTCCGGATCACCATTGTAAGCTGGATGTGTGGTAACTGGGATGTTTTTCACAAATGTCTGCAGCGACTGGGTTAGCTGTCTCCTCCCGGTCGCGTGGACCGTCTCCGGCAGCCACCCAGCAGGGCCGCAAATGCAAATCTCTCTCCGGTGCCGCGTCCGCGGCTGTTATGGTGCAGGTCACCTTGTTGTGACCAAAGTCCAGAGGTATTAGGTCGTATACGAACGTGGTCAGTAAGCCTTCCGAGTCTCAGGTCCCTGAGATGCGGGTTTCCTGTAGAGGTCCGGCCGTTAAGCGGTTGGCAGCGATCCGCAATGTGCGGTTAAAGGTGGTTAGTACCGATGAGATTTCTGTCTCAGTTAAGTCCCGGGTACTTCTAATAGCATGAGGTAACACTTTTTCCCTTTTTCTAAGGTATTTCAGCCGTTAATAATAACTCTTTTAACGATAATCAGGGAGAGCTCTCTAAATGTGCTGCCACTCTGTGCTGCGGTTAACTCCGCCCCCCCTGGTGATCTCCTCTAGATTGTTATATTGCCTGATTTACATACCGAACCATACTCTGTCAACAATGCCCATATAGATCATCTTCAATGTTACTGTTTATTCCCTTTAAAATCTAGCTTAAGTGCAGATATATAGATGCTTTACAATTACCTGCCTACCAATACAGGTTGCTAACCTTGTTTGCCCCCCGGCTACCCTAGTCAGGACATATGGCACCCCTTACTTATACCTAATTATCCTTGCTGGTTCTGCGATAATGTATTTATGCACACAGAGTTATGTTTTCTAGTTCACATTCACACTCTGAGTTCCATTCTAATTTACATACGGGTTCACCAGTAAACTGTATGAGGGTCATAGCACACGGATGGACTCACACCACCAAAACATGCTCAGCCATCTGTTGCAATGGACGAAGACGTCCGTTCACTGATAATATAAGTGTGGTCCATCCTGGCAGGATTTGGCCTTATAGTATTGCATTATGCCCCTTTGGCCAGGCATTTCTTTTCTCTTAGTTCCTAGATCAAAGTATTCCAATGGTGTATTTACCCCCATGTAATGGTCTTCCTAGATAGACGCTCTCAGTCTTAGGTGCACATTTATCTATGCTGGGTTCAGGTGGAGTTCGCAGTGTTTATCAATCAAATGTTAAGTTGTTGGTTGTTGAATTTTATGTTTATACTATTGCATCTCAAATCAGTATCGTTATTGGAAATGGTTTGTCTATCTATGTCTCCTCTTCCTATACTGTACCACACCCCTTCAGCCAGAGGCTGTTAACAGTGTTCCCTATTTGCCGTTTCTCCCTACTTAATTCTTGATACACTGACACATCTCCAACTCTTTAGACATCTATAACATTAGGCAGGCGATATGGCCGTCTTGATCTATACCTCTTTCTCTCATTATAAGTAACCATTTCCCCTTATTGCCTTTTCCTTTTACTCTCCTACTTCTACACGATAATCTAACTAACACAGTCCACCTCTTTCCACCTCCGTCCTCCTCCGTCTCCGTTTCCTCCACCTCTTCCCTCCCCCTCTTCTTCTCCTCTTGCCTTCCCTCCCTTCCCTTCCTTGATTGGTCCAGCCGCACTCCTTTATCTTTTTACTTTTCTTAACAGAATCCGCAATATATAGTCCACCCCTCCCCACCTTTCCCCCCTACCTTTTTCCTATCCCCTCTATAATAGATTGTTATTCCCCTACCTTTCCAGCAACACCTTTTCCTATCTTCCAATTTGCAAAATACCCCCCCCCCCCTGAAGGGGGTCTACCTGAGCATTTTTTCTCGTTTATACCGCAACCAATAGAATATAAGTACAACTACTGTAATTGAGTTTGCCTGTTTTCTTTTGTTTTTCTTGTGTACCAGGTGACCCACACTACAACTGCACGGTATCCCACTCCTTATTCATCCCTCCTCCCCATCCCCTCCCCCTTGTTCCTCTCCTCACTCCTCCCCCCTCTTCCTTCCCCCCCCCCTCCTTTCCTCCTTTTTTTTTTTCTTTCTTCTCTCTTTTTGAGCCAACCAGAATTACAGGAGGTCCTTCATCTGTACCTCTCAAAATGTAAGGGGTCTTAATACCCCGAACAAAAGAAGCAGACTGCTAAACTATCTTTATCATGCCAAATCTAAAATGTTTTTTTTACAAGAAACCCATTGGGTTCAGGCAATGCCCATACCCTTACACTGTAAACACTTTCCAATAGTTAAAACAGCCTCCTTTGACTCTAAGTCACGTGGCGTGGCAATTATGATTCACAAGTCAGTGTTATATGAAAAAATCAGTTCCTTCACAGACCCTAAGGGCAGATACCTCATTTTGAATTGCAAATTGGATAACATCCCATACACCCTAGCTAGCTACTACGCTCCCAACTCGGGCCAAACCAGAATGCTCAGGAAATTTCTAAGACTTTTAGCCTCTAAGAGGTCCCAAAACCTTCTACTTGCAGGTGACTTCAACATGATTACAGACACCACCTTAGATAGACGCTCTCCTAAATCTAAACCATGTGACCCCCAAACCTCACGGTCTGCTAGACAACTCAACAGCCTTCTTGCACAATATAACTTGTTCGACATTTGGCGGTCCCATCATCCCACGTCTAGAGATTACTCCTACTATTCTGTGGTACATAATACATATACCAGAATCGATCATGTCTATTGCGAGCCAAGGCTTCTTGATCTTGTTCAGCCGGTCTCTATGCCGGGATGCCCCTGGTCTGATCACTCCCTGGTTCAGTTCTCCTTAAAAGCTCCAACCTGTATGTCCTTTAGGTCCTCCTGGAGACTCCCGGAGCATCTACTCTCTACTCCAGAGCAGATTCTGTTCCTCCAAAGAAACATTAACGAGTTTCTTCAGATAAATGATAATGGTTCTGTGAATGACTTCTGCTTATGGAACACACTCAAGGCTTTTGCTAGAGGATTGTTCTTTAAATTGAAAGCAGACCATAACAAACAACTGGGGGGATCTCTGTCCCAACTACACTCAAGCCTCCGTTCACTAACCACCTCTCATATAATTTCCTTAGATCCACAGACCCTCTTGCAAATAGAGGACACCAAACTGAAAATAGAGGCCATAGAACTTAAGCGCTATCAGTCACAGGTTCGCCGGTTTTAGCAAACTTTTTATGCCAAAGGAAACAAAGCAGACCGACTTTTAGCCAATAAGCTTAGACAGCGCACTGCGGTAGCCCGCATTCCTCATTTAGTAACACCGCAGGGCATTGTTCGCCTCCCAACGGATATTGGGAACGCTTTCGCGCACTATTACTCCTCTCTATATAACTTACAAAATCTCTCAAAAACTCCTGCCCCGTCTTCTCAACACATCCAGGATTTCTTGAAATCCTTGTCCCTACCAGTTCTGTCCGAATCTCAGAAAATGATGCTAGATTCTCCTATTGCCATTGATGAAGTGGCTTCGACAATTAAATCTTTGAAGCCTAATAAATCCCCAGGTCCAGACGGGTATAGCGCCCTCTTCTATAAAACCTTTTCTGCACAGCTCTCCCCCCTACTTACCAGAATCTGTTCGCTTGCTAGACAAACTAGCTCCCTCCCTCCAGAAATGCTTGAAGCGGTTATAGTGGCAATTCCAAAACCAGGAAAGACCCCGGACAGGTGTGAACACTTCCGCCCTATCTCATTAATTAACACGGATGTCAAAATCCTGGCTAAGGTTATGGCTATCAGACTTAATAGGGTTCTTGCGTCACTTATCAACGAAGACCAGGTTGGTTTCACCCCGGGCAGGGAGGGACCGGACAACACTCGCAGACTGCTCAATATCTTCATTCGAGGCCAAACAAAGACTTATCCCCTGTACAGCGCTGGCGCTTGACGCCGAAAAAGCCTTTGACAGGGTGAATTGGTCATACCTGTTTGAAGTCCTCAGTCACTTCGGCTCCCCCCCCCCAGCTTTATCTCTTGTGTTAGGTCACTTTACTCAGCCCCCTCAACCTCAGTTAAAGGCCTAGGTTTTCGCTCTTCGATTTTTCAAAGCACTAACGGGACCCGACAAGGGTGCCCTCTGTCTCCGCTGATATTCGCTTTGATTATGGAACCGCTTGCGGAGGCCATTAGGAGCAACCCGGAGATAGGAGGAGTTGAGATCGAGGGAACTATGCAAAAGACTGCACTGTTTGCAGATGACCTAACTATTTTTCTGAATGACCCTGTTCGGTCTCTCCCTGCCCTGTTTAGGTTACTGGACTATTTCGGTCAACTCAGCCACTATAAGCTGAACTTTAACAAAACTGACGCTTATGCCATCAATTTGGAGGATGGAGAACTTGAGTCTCTAAAAGCGACATATTCGTTCAATTGGTCCAAACAGAAAATCAAACATCTAGGAGTCTATCTCTCCTCTAACATATCTACCATCATCGAATCCAATTTTTACCCATTGTTACAGCAGTTCCAGAAGAGCGCGAATACATTGAGTGTACCCTGTATCTCATGGCTGGGTCGGGTAGCGGCGTTTAAAATGGTGCTACTCCCTAAGCTGACCTACCTTTTTCGATCACTCCCTATTCCGATACCTAAATCCCTCATTGGTAAATTTCAACAAGTCTGCAATAAGTTTATCTGGAGAAACAAACACCCCAGAGTAGCTACTCGTATCATGCAGCAGCCGATTTGTAATGGAGGTGCTGGCGCCCCCAACATTGCTACTTACCATGAGGCCTCACGCCTAGCACACATCCTCGCTTGGAATGTCACCTCCACCCCTAGTGATGGCGAACACTGGAACAAGCCACCTTGCCTAAGTCTCTATTACTTCCAGATCTCATCTGGCTCCCCAAACATGTTAGGTCTACATATAACATACATAATACCATCATCACACACTCTTTGCGTTTCTGGGATAGGCTGCGCTCGTTGAAGCAAATTGCCCCACATCCCTCTCCCATACATTCCCTATCCGGACTCCTCTTAGCCCTCAGGGACTCACATCCACAATTCTGGCATGAGTGCGGCATTACTCGCATAGCTGACTTGTTTCCCAGAGGCAGGTTCATAGCCACCTCTCATTTCATCTCAGCTTATAACCCATCTCCCCTCTTGCAATTTGAATTCTGGAGGCTCCGCAGCCTCTTAAAATCCTGTGGATTTCTTGACTACCCCCTCCGGGAAGCTACTGAATGGGAAAAAAGATGGTCGGGCAAAATCAAAATACCACGGGCGCTCTCGATTTCTTATAGGAACCTGCTGAATTTTCAAGTCAGCTTTCATTATAGCCTGGGAAAGGGACTTAAAATTCCATGCTGAACAAGCAGACTGGGCTAAAGCTGCCACGCAAACCAAACAGGCGCTTCATTGCGTGGCCCCTCTTAGAGCTTTACATCAAAATTTGCACCCAATGGCACCTCACTCCGCTTAGGCTATTCAAAATTTCCCACTCCAATTCACCGCTGTGCTGGAGGGAGTGTGGGATGGTGGGATCGCCAGCCCACATATGGTGGGAATGCCCGACATTACAACCTTTCTGGTCTACAATCCTTTTTTTTTTTTTAATTTTATTTATATCCAACACTGTATACAGAATTACAAAACAATACATGTAAATACGCCTCACAGGGCTTAATATCATACATTGAGTGAAAATCGGGCACCTTTTAGTAGATATAGAGATAAACATAAATCATGTTAATATACTTTCCTTTTATGTTACTTAAAAAATCAGTAACTTTCGCTCAAGAAATATTTGCACAGAGTTGGGATTTTTCCTGTTTTATATAATATAACTAAACTAAACAATAATAATCAAACACACGAAAAAAACTTAACCAGAATAAAATGAAACAAGAAGGCATTTAGCCCTGCTAGCTAAAAGTAACAACCTATGATACCCTTTTGATCGGCATTTTAAGAATTTAGTTTTCTTCACGAACAGCAAAACAAAAAAAACAAAAAAAATCAAACATCTCTCTATTCCTTCCTCCCTCTTCCCTCTCCTCCTTACTTAAATATTACCTTCACTCTCTATTCCTGTGAATCTCTATATTTGTAATAGGGGAATAATTCTAGTATGACCATTTCAGCAAAACTATTAGATGATAAAAAAGGCAGTATTATCTGTTTTTGTATAGATAGAGGGTAGTACTTTATAATAATATACCAATTATATAGAAATGTCTTGATTCTTTTTGAAGTATCTTGGAGATGGTAAGCTTCAAAGCTTATCTGTTCTTGGATGGTCTGCATACCCTCAGTGACCGAGGGTCCTCTACTTGCTTACTGCCATTACTTACTACCATTATCGTTATATTAAGGGGATATATCCAAGCATTGTTTTGATCATTAGAGTTCATTAGTAAGATAATATCCTGGAATGTGAGAGGGACAGTTATCGTATGAGTAACATTAAACCAATATCTAATCTTTGACCACAACTGGCTAATCTTGGGACATGCCCAAAACATATGAAATAAATCAGCTTTAAAATAAGAACATCTTGGGCATCCCACGGATCTAGTTCCATAAAATCTGGCCAATTTAGCAGGGTATAAATAATAGTTATTCAAAAGCTTCATATGAGATTCTCTCCAACTCGATGGGGTTTTACTTTTATCTAGAGTATTAAAACTCTGCCTAATTTTATCCCGATCTAGATCTGGAATGGTCGGTATCCAAAAATTACAGATCCTATCAGTAAATCCTTGCGATTGTTTTGAAAGCATAATATCATATATTAATGAGATTGATATAAGCCCTGCAGTAAATCTTTGTATTAAAATCCTGACATCAGACCACGCAATAGCCAAAGGAAACGTCCATTGCTGAGCGTTGACAAAATGCTGTAGCTGGAAAAAAGCAAATAGATCCATTCTGGGCAGATTAAATCGCGAGAATAAAGCCTCTCCCGGTAACACTCGACCATCTGAATCTAACACTTGGTAAATTAGCCCTAAACCTTTCTCTGCCCAAGACTGAAAAGCTTTCTGATTGATACCCGGAGAAAATAATGGATTACCCTGTATAGGAAAGAATTCTGAAAAAGTAAAATCTAACTCGCGGTTTACAATGTAGAATAGCTATTAATTCAAAAGGATATATCAAGAAAACCTCTTCTTCAGAGGTAGAATATATATTTGTTCTAGCTATCCAATCGATTGCAATTTTCACCAATGCTGCAATATTGTATAATTTGATATCTGGAAGTGCTAGGCCCCCTACCTCTGACTTCTGCATTAACCTTGATAAAGAGATACAAGGTTTTTTGTTTTGCCAGATGAATAGTGAGAAATGGCAATATACTTTCTTTAAATCACTACTAGATATAAATAGCGGTACATTTTGTAATGGATATAACAGACGTGGGAAGATAATGGTTTTAATTAGTTTAACCCTTGCTGTTAGAGACAGAGGGAAAGAAGTCCATAATTGTAGATCTGTCTTAATTTTTTTAAATAAAAGCCTATAATTGTCAGCATACCAATACCCAGGATTTTTATGTAGCATCAATCCCAGGTATTTAATAGTATCTATTTCTTTGAAAGTATTACTATAAGTTCCAGGAGCTGTCTTTCCTATAGTCATTAATTCACTTTTATCGGTGTTGACTCGATAACCTGAGAATGAGCCAAATTCTTCCAATAAATAAATCAAGTTAGGGATAGATTGCTGCAAATTTTCTAAAAAAAGTAAAATATCATCTGCATATAATACAATATTTAAGCGAAATGGACCTATTAATATCCCCGATAGACAACTCCTAATCCGAATCGCAAATGGCTCTAACGCTAAGTTAAACAATAGCGGCGATAACGGGCAGCCTTGCCTTGTACCTCGCTGTAATGTTACCTTAGGGGAGACAATTCCATTAACCAATATATGTGATACAGGTTTTGAATATATTTTATGTATAAATTGCACAAAATTCCCCAAAATACCAAATTTTTCCATCGATACAAATAAATGCTCCCATACTATAGAGTCGAACGCTTTGGCCGCGTCCAGGGTTAAAACCGCCATATCATACCCTCTATTTCTTTTAAGTTCATGCTCATTATTCCAGGCATAGTCAAGGAAAGTTGTTAATTTTCTTATATTCTTACATGCGTTCCTATTACTCATGAACCCAACCTGATCTGGATGAATGAGTTCCTGTATACAATTGACAATCTATTATCTAAAATACTGGTAAGAATCTTGTAATCAGAATTTAGGACCGAAATCGGTCTATATGATGCTGGATCCTCTACCTCTTTTCCCTTTTTCAATATAAGAGAAATGTTAGCCAGTGAAAAATAAGTTGAAATCAGACTATCTATCGTATAGTATCTATTAAAGAGATTCTCTAATACTGGTAACAAATCATCTTTTAAACATTTGTAAAATTCTGATGGAAAGCCGTCTGGGCCAGGTGCTTTATTTGGTTTCAATCTATCAATGTCAATACCGATTTCCTCTCTTGTTATCGGTTCATTTAACCTAGAAAGGTCTTCAATCTTAATCTGGGGGGTCACAATATTTGACCAAAATCTGTCTTGTTCCTCTGAGTTAATCTCAACTGCAGAATACAGATGTTGATAATACGAGAAAAATATTCTACAAATATCTGCAGTATCAGAATATCTAGTCTCTTTATCTTTAATGACTGGTATAAAAAAAAAATCTTTCTACATTTAATAAGGTTAGCTAGCTATTTTGCCGAACATCCGTGAATACCTTTGTAGTGACGATTTATTCTGATCTCCTCCTCTGGTCTACAATCCTAAACAAGTGCTTAGCTCTTGACCCTCTGATTGGAAACTCCCCACAAACTTTGCTATTCCATATAGGCATTAAGTCACACTCCATCTCCACCATTTTCCTGAGCATTTACCTATTATCGGCTGCCAAGCTAGCAGTTGCTAGACTCTGGAAACAAAAGACAGCCCCAAGATGGGCAGACGTAGTTAAGATCATGTCCTACATTGAACAAATAGAATGCCCAATATTCACTCAACAGAATAAGGTGGCCCTACACTCCCAGATTTGGGGCTCTTGGAGGTGACTAACAGACCCCCCGAGAGGACCCTAGGGTAGTACATAACCTCCCATGAGTCCGGAATAATTAATGTCTGTCTCAAGCACAACTAATTATCAGTTAATCCCTGGTTTCTATTCTGGAAGCCTTAGGGAATATATGACTTCCCTCCCCCCCCTTTTTTTTTTCTCTCTCTTTTCCCTTGCTCTCCTCTCTCTCCTACCCCACCCTCTCCCCTCCATCTCCTTCCTTTCCCTCCTCACTCCTTGCCACCCTTCGTTTGGGTCACCAAGATCATCAGACATCGCTTTACATAAAACAAACTATTCGTATTGTTAATTGCTTTTCTTTTCTACAGATATATGATACCCTACAGTATTATTGAAAATGTTGAGGCCGTCTGTTGCTCTATTGTTTCCAATTTGTATGCTCTCTCACGTATTGTTTGCATCATTATGCTATGTACTGTGAAAATTTGTATTGCCAATTTCATATTGGATGTTTGATCATTACCTTGTTATTCTCATGACTTTCGACATCAATAAAATATTACTTTAAAAAAAAAAAAAAAAAAAAAAAATATTGTTTGTGTAGATCCAGATGACTTTTGTGACCATCTATATGATGGTTACATACATACAGACCTACGTTTTCCGTGTAATTTAAATACCCCAAATAACCGTTTAAGGATAAGGATGACTGTATAAAAGAGGCCAATAGAATCATTTTAGACACCAAATATTACAAGAGACTTAATTTTGATCCCACTAAAGAATATACGAGAAAACCTATTAAATTGAATGATAAGGCCTTCCTGGAAGGGATTGGAACAAAAAAGGAACAAGATTTTCTAATTCCATGCCAACCTAGTAGGGCATATTATTACCACCTTCCTAAGATTCATAAATCTTTGGTAAATCCCACATAAAGGCCCATTATATCAGTGATTGACAATCTTACTTGTAATATGTCACAGTACATTGACCAATTTTTGAAAAAATAAAACTACTCTTCCATCTTATATCTTGATATCAAAATTGGAATTTGTAAATAAAGATAAGAGAAGCCTATTATGGCTATTTTGTGATGCCCCAGATTTTTATTAAAACATTGATCATAAAATAGGGTTGACAGCAGTCAAGTACTATCTAGATAAAGGCCTTCATCTCCCTGTTAACCAATTAAATTGTTTATTAAAAGCTATTATGTTTGTACTGGAACATAATTATTTGTATACCAGGAACATTTCTTTTTACAAGTGAAGGGTATGGCTATGGGCACCAAGTTTGCTCTGAGTTTTGCAAATCTCTTTATGGGATGGTTTGCAGATCAATACATTTATTCCTCTGCCTTTGGAGCAAACTTGGGCCTAGATTTAGAGTTTGGCGGTAGCCGTGAAAACCAGCGTTAGAGGCTCCTAACGCTGGTTTTAGGCTACCGCCGGTATTTGGAGTC
This sequence comes from Bombina bombina, assembly GCF_027579735.1. Classification (NCBI taxonomy): domain Eukaryota; kingdom Metazoa; phylum Chordata; class Amphibia; order Anura; family Bombinatoridae; genus Bombina; species Bombina bombina. The sequence goes on from NC_069509.1 coordinate 95,257,985, forward strand.
ACTCAAAATAGGGTCTAACGCTCACTTTTCAGCCGCGACTTTTCCATACCGCAGATCCCCTTACGTAAATTACGTATCCTATCTTTTCAATGGGATCTTCCTAACGCCGGTATTTAGAGTAGTTTCTGAAGTGAGCGTTAGAGCTCTAACGACAAAACTCCAGCCGCAGAAAAAAAGCAGGAGTTAAGAGCTTTCTGGGCTAATGCCGGTTCATAAAGCTCTTAACTACTGTACCCTAAAGTACACTAACACCCATAAACTACCTATGTACCCCTAAACTGAGGTCCCCCCACATCGCCGCAACTCGATTAATTTTTTTTAACCCCTAATCTGCCGACCGCCACCTACGTTATACTTATGTACCCCTAATCTGCTGCCCCTAACCCCGCCGACCCCTGTATTATATTTATTAACCCCTAACCTGCCCCCCACAATGTCGCCGCCAGCTACTTACAATAATTAACCCCTAATCGGCCGACCGCAAAGCGCCGCCACCTACGTTATCCTTATGTACCCCTAATCTGCTGCCCCTAACACCGCCGACCCCTATATTATATTTATTAACCCCTAATCTGCCCCCCTCAACGTCGCCGACACCTGCCTACACTTATTAACCCCTAATCTGCCGAGCGGACCTGAGCGCTACTATAATAAAGTTATTAACCCCTAATCCGCCTCACTAACCCTATCATAAATAGTATTAACCCCTAATCTGCCCTCCCTAACATCGCCGACACCTAACTTCAATTATTAACCCCTAATCTGACGTCCGGAGCTCACCGCTACTATAATAAATGGATTAACCCCTAAAGCTAAGTCTAACCCTGTCAGGATCCTGTCTAAGACTGTGCCTTTAATTCAGGATCTCCTCCCTTGTTTGATTTCTATTTAAGACACACCTTCTCCTTACTACATTGCTTGATTATTGAAGTCTGAAGACCGTTTGTTTCATTCCTCTTCAAAGATTCTACAAGCCAAGTATCAGTTAAAGCTTAACTCGTTTCTTGAAAGTTTCTAGTCCTTATTATTGTTTATATTGCTCTTCACAAAGTAGCAGTTCATCTTCATGTTATTTTGGATTTACTTTTTACTAACCTCTGCAGCATTATCTACCATTTCAGTTTACTCAAACACAGATCTGTTTACTACGAGGCGGGACATCGCCTCAAGCGTGTAATCCCTGTGACGTCACACGCCGCAACACAAGCTGTGCTGTCGGCGCGTCTCTCTCCTCAATCACGCTGAATTCACAGCTCAGATTCACACGCTCAAACAAACAGTCGTGCCGACTTAAACCAAAAAACCCTAAGGAATTAAGGTATGTACATATCATTTTAAAAGTATACCTGCTATATTATGAGATCTCCAACGTTTTCCAATAAGTGCCAAACTTACCACCTCGTAACTAAAGAGACTGTAAAACAACTATTGCCGGTCGATACAAATGTGCATACATTTAACTCCAATTTGCTGACAAAACAAACACAGTACTTTATATTCATAATTCAAACATTTCTTTGTGACATTTGTAAATGTTCTATTACAATAAGGCTGAATAGAGAGTACCATAATTCAAATCATTCTTTTGTCAAATTATAATTTAATTTGAGTCTTCCTGACTGTAAGAAATTCAGTTCAGAGAAACATACAAAAATCACTAATCCTACAGAAATCTTGTTATCATTCAGATTCCCTTATACCAAGTCATGATATAAGGGAGAAAATGAAAACAAACACTCAGATTAATGGTGAAAATAAACTTTATTTTAATAAAAATAAAAGTATTCATCACAGAATAATCAAGCCAATAAAAAGAATAAAAATTACACTTAACTTCAGATTTATCATGGATCTTCTAGAAATGTCCACACACATATCTTCACTGAATCAAAAAGTGGATATATTAGCCCAAGGATTATCTGAAATAAAGAATGAGAACAGTAATTTGAAAAGGATTCTTAATGAATTTATGGCCCAAAAAACCACTGAACTACCTTAACCACATGTTAATCCCCCCATACCATTTAGTGGTGATCGCACAAAGTTTCGCGAATATAAAAATGCATGTTTGTTGCTCTTTTCATTAAAGCCCAGAACATACCGAACTGAAAAAATAAAAGTATACACTGCTATATCTTATCTCTCAGGTGAACCTCGTGCATGGGCTGATAGGTTCATAGAAAGTGAAGATCCTTTACTTAACTCACTAGATAATTTCTTCCTTACAATGGCAGTTTTATATGAAGATACAAATAAACAACAGACTGCAGAACAGAAGTTGAGATCCCTGAAACAAGGGAAAAGGCCAGTGGAGGATTATATAGCTGATTTTCAGCTTTGGGCTACTGACTCACAGTGGAACTCAGTAAGCTTAAAAAATCAATTCAGAATAGGCCTATTGGAACACCTGAAAGATGAACTTTCTAGGGTAGAATTTCCTGAAACATTAGAAGCTCTCATAAAACTGAGTATATCCATAGACAGGAGATACAGAGAAAGAAAGTCTGAGAAATATCAACTAGATGGAACACATAAGAAGCCATATCAATCCTATTCTGAGAAAGCTATAAACACCCCTGTTCCAATGGAGATTGGAGCTATACGTGGACCTTTATCTCAGGATGAGAAACAAAGAAGAAGACAAGCTAATTTGTGTTTATATTGTGCTAACAAAGAACATGAAGTTATCAATTGCCCTCTCCTTCTACGCCAAAAGAAGGGTAAGTTACTTAAAGATTGTCTCTCTACAGAACAAAGTAAAACATGTCTTCTTGAAATAAATTTGTCTTTACAGTGGGATCTTCAACAAGTACAGATCGAGGCAATCGTTGATTCAGGAGCTGATGGTTTATTTATAGATGAATCAATTGTACAATTAAATAAAATACCAATCATGCAGAAAAAATCTCCAGTTATTGTAAGGGTTATAGATGGCACACAAATACTAAAGGGCCCAATCACCCATCAGACAATACCACTCATGACAATTACATCTGACGGTCATAAGGAATTCTTAACTTATGATATTATTCCTAGATCAATACATCCAATAATTCTAGGATACCCTTGGTTACAGAAACATAACCCATCAATTGACTGGTCACATAATCACATCACTTTTACATCACAATATTGTCAAGACACCTGTTATCCATATTTGACAATAGGACATTTGACTTCAACTTTACCCAAAGAGTACATAGAGTTCAGTGATGTATTTAATTTAAAACATGCTGAAACACTACCACCACATAGGCACTTCGACTGCCCGATAGACATTAAACCAGGTATAGAAATTCCTTCAGGAAAAATTTTCCCTCTTTCACAGAAAGAACTAAAACATTTGAGGGAATATTTAGATGAAAATCTTAAAAAAGGTTTTATTACTCCCTCATCTTCACCAATTGCTTCAGCAATCTTTTTTGTGACAAACAAAGATGGGACACTAAGACCTATTATAGATTATCGAGCACTGAATGCTGTCACCATTAAGAACCGTTATCCATTACCACTCATCCCAGAAATAATAGAACGCCTTCACGGAGCTACCATCTTCACTAAGTTAGATCTAAAAGGCGCATACAATTTAATTCGTATGAAGGCTGGTGATGAGTGGAAGACAGCATTTAAAACTAGATACGGTTCATTTCAATATAATGTAATGCCATTTGGCCTTACAAATGCCCCAGCTACATTCCAATTCTTTATCAATGAAATATTTAAAGAATTGATGGATATATGTGTCATCGTGTATCTGGATGATATTCTCATATATTCAAAAAATTTATCAGATCACAAAAAACATGTCAGGTGGGTTTTATCAACCCTAAGAGACCACCATTTGTACGCCAAGATGGAGAAATGTCAATTTCACAAAGATACCATCAAATTTTTAGGCTACATTATTTCACCCCAAGGTATACAAATGGATCCAGAAAAATTAACAGCTATAGCAAACTGGCCAAAACCTTCATCAATGAAATCACTACAGAGATTTCTCGGTTTTACAAACTTTTATAGAAAGTTTATAAAAAAATTTTCAACTATCGTTCAACCTTTAACTCAATTAACTGGGAAACAAAAATATATATGGGATTCAAAGACAGATGAAGCATTCCAACAGTTAAAGAAAGAATTTACTACCGCTCCAGTTCTAAGACTACCAGATCCTGAACTTCCTTACACATTGGAGGTTGATGCATCAAATGTTGGAATTGGTGCAATACTATCACAATCAAGAATTACAGAATCATTTCTTCATCCAGTAGCTTTCTTTTCTCGTCGACTAACACCTGCAGAAAGAAACTATACAGTTGGAGATAAGGAGTTATTGGCAATGAAGTCCGCTATGGAACATTGGAGACACCTACTCGAAGGAACCACACAACCATTTCAGGTTTTTACTGATCACAAAAATCTCCAATATCTCAAAAAGAATAAAACATTATCCTCCCGACAAGTTAGATGGGCTCTTTTTCTCGATCGATTCAACTTCACCCTAACACATATACCAGGAACTAAGAACACAAAAGCTGATGCCATCTCCAGGTCATTTGAGTTAACTGACGAATCTGAAAAAATGACTCAGATAATTCCTTCCACAAAAATAATAGGTGCCACAAACTTGGAAACATCTGACTTGTATCAAGCACAAATTTCTGATTCAGAAATACCTCCTATATGTTCACCTGACTCCGAGTCAGGACTCTACATGTACAATGAAAAAATTTACGTACTGAATTCCTTGAGAGTACAGATCATCCAACAACACCATAATACTCCATTAGCAGGACATCCAGGAATTGAAAAAACATATGAGTTACTCAAAAGGACTTATTGGTGGCCAAGAATGAAATTGGCAATACAAGATTATATACTTAATTGCCAAATTTGTGCAACCAAAAAGAAGGAACATCACAAACCATATGGATTATTATGCCCACTACCAGTTCCACAACGACCTTGGGATGTTATATCCATGGATTTCATTGTGGATCTACCATTATCACATGCTCATACCACTATAATGGTAGTAGTGGATCATCTAACAAGATTGGCTCATTTTATTCCCTTGAAAAAGGTACCAACTGCCATGACTACAGCAACAGTGTTTAATGACCATATTGTCAAACTTCATGGTTTACCAGCATCAATAGTATCAGATCGAGGTAGTCAATTTACCTCTAAATTTTGGAGATTCCTATGTCAAACTTTACGTATCACACTGAGGTTTACAACAGCTTTTCACCCGCAAACGAACGGACTCACGGAACGTTTGAATCAGACTCTGGAACAGTATCTTAGATGTTTCATTTCAACTGAGCAGACAGATTGGTACACTCTGTTGCCAACCACAGAGTTTGCTTATAACAACTCTGTTAATTCTTCTACTAAGGTAACTCCATTTTTTGCCTCCTACGGATTTCATCCTCGAACTTATCCCAACACTTTATCATCTGATCAATCACCCTCTGTCTCTTCTTACACTGACAGATTAAAACATGTTTTAGTATCACTACAAAACCATTTGAATGACGCAAAGAGGTCTCAAAAAATTTATTATGATAAAAAGAGAACTCCAGCACCTAAGTATCAACTCAATGATCTGGTTTGGTTGTCCACTAAAAACATTAAACTTCCAGTACCCTCCAAAAAATTGGCTGATCAATTTATTGGTCCTTTCCCGATTATCAAAATCATTAATGACAATGCAGTGACCCTGAAGCTACCACCAGATTTACGCATCCATCCCTCCTTCCATGTTTCCCTTCTCAAACCCTACAGGGGGACTGCTACTCCGCAGCCTCTTCTCTACAGACCTGCTTTACCCGATCCTCTGGACTATGAGGTGGATAGAATTTTGGATTCCAGACGTCGTAGAGGAACATTGGAATACCTGGTTCACTGGAAGGGTTATGATGATAGTGAGGATTCTTGGGTACCACATCGGGATATGTCTGCACCTGATCTGTTGGCAGATTTTCACTCGTCCTATCCTCTGAAACCCAGACCCCGATCTCATGGGGGGGGTTCTTGACGGGGGGGATCTGTCAGGATCCTGTCTAAGACTGTGCCTTTAATTCAGGATCTCCTCCCTTGTTTGATTTCTATTTAAGACACACCTTCTCCTTACTACATTGCTTGATTATTGAAGTCTGAAGACCGTTTGTTTCATTCCTCTTCAAAGATTCTACAAGCCAAGTATCAGTTAAAGCTTAACTCGTTTCTTGAAAGTTTCTAGTCCTTATTATTGTTTATATTGCTCTTCACAAAGTAGCAGTTCATCTTCATGTTATTTTGGATTTACTTTTTACTAACCTCTGCAGCATTATCTACCATTTCAGTTTACTCAAACACAGATCTGTTTACTACGAGGCGGGACATCGCCTCAAGCGTGTAATCCCTGTGACGTCACACGCCGCAACACAAGCTGTGCTGTCGGCGCGTCTCTCTCCTCAATCACGCTGAATTCACAGCTCAGATTCACACGCTCAAACAAACAGTCGTGCCGACTTAAACCAAAAAACCCTAAGGAATTAAGGTATGTACATATCATTTTAAAAGTATACCTGCTATATTATGAGATCTCCAACGTTTTCCAATAAGTGCCAAACTTACCACCTCGTAACTAAAGAGACTGTAAAACAACTATTGCCGGTCGATACAAATGTGCATACATTTAACTCCAATTTGCTGACAAAACAAACACAGTACTTTATATTCATAATTCAAACATTTCTTTGTGACATTTGTAAATGTTCTATTACAATAAGGCTGAATAGAGAGTACCATAATTCAAATCATTCTTTTGTCAAATTATAATTTAATTTGAGTCTTCCTGACTGTAAGAAATTCAGTTCAGAGAAACATACAAAAATCACTAATCCTACAGAAATCTTGTTATCATTCAGATTCCCTTATACCAAGTCATGATATAAGGGAGAAAATGAAAACAAACACTCAGATTAATGGTGAAAATAAACTTTATTTTAATAAAAATAAAAGTATTCATCACAAACCCTAACACTAACACCCCCCTAACTTAAATATAATTTACATCTAACGAAATTAATTAACTCTTATTAAATAAATTATTCCTATTTAAAGCTAAATACTTACCTGTAAAATACATCCTAATATAGCTACAATATAAATGATAATTACATTGTAGCTATTTTAGGATTAATATTTATTTTACAGGCAACTTTGTAATTATTTTGACCAGGTACAATAGCTATTAAATAGTTAAGAACTATTTAATAGTTACCTAGTTAAAATAATAACAAAATTACCTGTAAAATAAATCCTAACCTAAGTTATAATTAAACCTAACACTACCCTATCAATAAATTAATTAAATAAAATACCTACAATTACCTACAATAAAACCTAACACTACACTATCAATAAATAAATTAAATACAATTCCTAAAAATAACTACAATGAAATAAACTAACTAAAGTACAAAAAATAAAAAAGAACTAAGTTACAAAAAATAAAAAAATATTTACAAACATAAGAAAAATATTACAACAATTTTAAACTAATTACACCTACTCTAAGCCCCCTAATAAAATAACAAAGACCCCCAAAATAAAAAAATGCCCTACCCTATTCTAAATTAATAAAGTTAAAAGCTCTTTTACCTTACCAGCCCTGAACAGGGCCCTTTGCGGGGCATGCCCCAAGAAAATCAGCTCTTTTGCCTGTAAAAAAAAACATACAATACCCCCCCCCAACATTACAACCCACCACCCACATACCCCTAATCTAACCCAAACCCCCCTTAAATAAACCTAACACTAAGCCCCTGAAGATCTTCCTACCTTGTCTTCACCTCAACAGGTATCACCGATCCGTCCTGGCATCCGGTGCTGAAGAGGTCCAGAAGAGGCTCCAAAGTCTTCCTCCTATCCGGCAAGAAGAGGACATCCGGACCGGCAAACATCTTCATCCAAGCGGCATCTTCGATCTTCTTCCATCCGGTGCGGAGCGGGTCCATGTTGAAGCAGCCGACGCGGATCCATCCTCTTCTTTCGGCGTCTCCCGACGAATGATGGTTCCTTTAAGGGACGTCATCCAAGATGGCGTCCCTCGAATTCCGATTGGCTGATAGGATTCTATCAGCCAATCGGAATTAAGGTAGGAATATTCTGATTGGCTGATGGAATCAGCCAATCAGAATCAAGTTCAATCCGATTGGCTGATCCAATCAGCCAATCAGATTGAGCTCGCATTCTATTGGCTGTTCCGATCAGGGGTTAATACTATTAGGGGGTTAATACTATTTATGATAGGGTTAGTGAGGCGGATTAGGGGTTAATACATTTATTATAGTAGCGGTAGCGGTGCGGTCCGCTCGGCAGATTAGGGGTTAATAAGTGTAGGCAGGTGGAGGCGACGTTGAGGGGGGCAGATTAGGGGTTAATAAATATAATATAGGGGTCGGCGGTGTTAGGGGCAGCAGATTAGGGGTACATAGGGATAATGTAAATTGCTGCGGTTTACGGAGCGGCAGATTAGGGGTTAATAATATAATGCAGGTGTCAGCGATAGCGGGGGTGGCAGAATAGGGGTTAATAAGTGTAAGGTTAGGGGTGTTTAGACTCGGGGTACATGTTAGAGTGTTAGGTGCAGACGTAGGAAGTGTTTCCCATAGGAAACAATGGGGCTGCGTTAGGAGCTGAACGCTGCTTTTTTGCAGGTGTTTTTTTCAGCTCAAACAGCCCCATTGTTTCCTATGGGGGAATCGTGCACGAGCACGTTTTTGAGGCTGGCCGCGTCCGTAAGCAACTCTGGTATCGAGAGTTGCATTTGCGGTAAAAATGCTCTACGGTCCTTTTTTGGAGCCTAACGCAGCATTTTTTTGGACTCTCGATACCAGAGTTAATTTTATGGTGCGGCCAGAAAAAAGCCTGCGTAGCGTTAACAACCCATCTACCGCCAAACTCCAAATCTAGGCCTTGGTGTTCTACTGCCGTTACATAGATGATCTTATTTTCATCTGGAAGGGCTCTTTTTTGGAAGCCCAATTGTTTGTAGAATACCTTAATTCTAATAATATGGGTATATCTTTTTCTTCCAAAATGGATCCTTCCCCTCTTGAGTTTTTGGATCTTGTCCCCTCTTGGAATAAAGGTGGTCTGGTGTCCAACAAGACTTTCTTTAAAAAAGTAGATTCTTATAGTTATTTGAATTTTAAAAGCTATCATTATGCTCCCTGGATTATAAATATTCCCTACAATCGCTTCTGAAGACTCAAAATAAATTGTAGTAATACCCAGGTATATAAAGAACAATATTTAATATTGACTCTATATTCTCAATGAGAAGGGTTATCCAAAAGATTGTTTGTTCAAGCTAAAAACAAAAATAGAAAAGAACTGTTTCGATCCGGTAAAAAACAATAGAGACGATGAAAATAGATATAAACTGCAATTTATTATTTATTACACAATTTAACAGTAATCATCATCATATCAGAGCAGCTGTAAGTAAATGTTGGTTCATCCTGATGAAAGATCGTCTGTTAAGAGGGATTGTAAGGAAGCACTCCATAATTTACATTTAGGAGAGTTCAGACTCTAAAAAATAAATTGGCCCCTAGTAAAATTGTAATGAAAAAATCTTTTAGAAATTCCAATATTAAATGTATGGAGAACAATCAGTTTAATAAGGAAGGTATATGTAAATGTGGAAGAAAACTAAAAACCTATTAAAAAAAGAGGTGGAGTGAACATATCAGAAATGTAAACAATGCCTTTTTGAAACATAGTGTCCCAAGACACATAATTTGCAATCATGCAACAAATAAGGAGACTCCTAAAATTACCCCTATTGATTTCATTTCTAAAATCTCCACCCCCCCATCTCTCTATAAGTGTTGACAACTCCATCATTACCCCTACCCCGTATGTCTGATATCTTGGGGTCACACTTGACTCAGATCTTTCTTTCACTCCTCACATTCAGGCCTTGACTAAATCCTGCCATTCCACCTTACAGATATCTCTAAATTTAGACATTTCCTTACACAAGGCACAACTAAGATTTTAATCCACTCTCTCATCCTTTCCCGTCTTGACTACTGCAACTCCGTCCTCTCTGGTCTCCCTAGCTGCCTCACATTCCCATTTACAAGACTTCTCCAGACTGGCTCTTATGGAACTCTCTGCCTCACTCTACAAGACTCTCCCCTAGTTTTTAAAGCTTTAAGCACTCCCTAAAGACTCTTCTGTTCAGGGATGCATACAACCTACGCTAACCTTATTTTATACCAGTTCCTCTCCTCCATTGCTATCCACCCTTAGAATGTAAGCCTAAGAGCCTACCTGCTTGCAGATCACCTTCACAAGAGCTGACTACAACAGTGCGACTCTAGGCAGAGCCCTCTACCCATTTGATCGCTATAATTGCTACCTTGAATACCGCCTATGTTTACAGCTATGTGGAATCTGTTGGCGCTCCACAACACCAGTTATTATTTATACAACATAGATTTATCACTGCGAGTGGGAGTTTTTTTTCTAATTTTTTCTTTGATTCTTTTTAGATGGTTTTACATACAGATTTACTTGGACTCTTTAGCTTAGTAACTAAAGATTTCTGTATCATTATAGCTGATATATATGTTTGATCTTTTACCATCATTGAGAATTGTGTATTTTTTCCAGTTACATATATTATTACAGCTGATATATATGTATTGCTTCTCATCCCCAGTAGAGAAATTTGTATATGTATATATATATATTTTTTTCTTTTCTTTTCTTTTTTTTCATTTTTCTCTATTTCTTCTCTTAATAATTGTGTCTAAGCAATGCTAATATGTATGTATTTTATACTGAGAAACACGTTGCGAATTTTATTAAATCTGTTGTTTTTACCTCAACTTCTTGAGCGATACTTTCTGGGGGTGGAATTTTAGTCCTCTCTCTAACATCAGCAATTGATTGTTTGGTTGGTGTATAATACTATCAGAGACCCCATTGCTCAGCTTTTTATAGTGTGCCATTTCAAGTCTAATGTCTTAAGTCTCCTGTGCTGTCTTCTACTATCATGGATAACGGAGTATGAGCCAGCTGGGCTTTTTTAGCACAATCAAGTGCAAGACCATCTGTGAGTAGACCGTTATACTCTTTGCGGTCTATTTATCAAGCTCCGAATGGAGCTTGATGCCCCGTGTTTCTGGCGAGCCTTCAGGCTCACCAGAAACACAAGTTATGAAGCAGTGGTCTTTAAACCGCTGCTCCATAACCTGTCCGCCTGCTCTGAGGCGGCGGACAGATATCGCCGAAAATCAACCCGATCCAACGGACGATTGGCCGCAAATCTGCAGGGGACGGCATTGCACCAGCAGTTCACAAGAACTGCTGGTGCAATGATAAATGCCGACAGCGTATGTTGTCTGCATTTATCGAAGTACGGCGGACATGGTTCGCTATAGCGGATCATGTCCGTCCACACAATGATAAATGGACCCCTTTATGTGTTCTGTGACTGTGAAGACATATTTCACCATTGGTGGTGCCCTCTTTTTTTTTCCATCTTTTAGATCACTTCTACCATCTTGCTGTGGGAGCCTTTTTTTTCGTGAAAAGGAGCTGCCTGCTGATTTGATTTATTCCATATTTGGACTTTAAATTTACCTTATAGCATTTATATTATTATTGTTTTTATTTTTTTCCACTGATAAATACCACACACACATTTTTTTTATACTTTTATATATTATCCCTTCTTTTTGCTTTAGGGATCTTATATTTTGAGCACTATATAGTATTAATATAATTTTTTTTATTTTTGTATATTATAGACACTTAAAGGGCCACTAAACCCAAAATCTTTCTTTCATGATTCAGATAGAACATACAAATGTAAACAACATTACAATTTACTTCTATTATTTATTTTGCTTCATTTTTTAGATATCCTTATTTGAAGAAAAAGCAATGCACATGGGTGAGCCAATCACATGAGGCTTCTATGTGCAGCAACCAATCAGCAGCTACTGAGCATATCTAGATATGCTTTTTAGCAAAGAATATCAAGAGAATAAAACAAATTAGATAATAGAAGTAAATTAGAAAGATGTTTAAAAATGCATTATCTTTCTAAATCATGAAAGAAAAAATGTGGGTATCATGGCCCTTTAAACTATATAGCTTTCACTAATACACCATTTGATATCACATACTGGCGCATCCAACATAGTTGTGGTTTCCCCAATTTATTTCTATAAGTATATACTTACACACATACAATTATACATATATAGATATACATTTGAGCCCTTTCCAGTCAAATACCTAGTTATATACCATATCAATTAAAATCATATTACCACTTTTTATTTTAAAAATAGAAATAGCTGAAATAATTACTTCACTCACTGAAAAAATATATTTGCTTATACTTATATAAATATGTGTGTGTGTATATATATATATCCAGAGAAATGAAGGTAGCACACAGTTTCAAAGGCTGAACCTTTTATTTAGAGCAACGTTTCGGGGCTCCTGCCCCTTTCTCAAGCTAATTTGTAACTGAAATACATACCCCTCTTATAGGGTCAAACATAAAACAGGTAACCAATTACCTAACAAGGGTGTGTTTAACAGGTAATTACATCATCACATATCCTGTGGAAAAAGAAAACAACACACAATTTAACCCCTAGCACCCCATGGCAAGAATTGGACAACCTATTAAAAACAAATGTAGCAAGTTGCTGACCTTATTACATTACTACTGAAAAACAGAATAACACCGTCAATAACCTATAACAAATTAATGAAGATTATTAATATTATTGTTGTACAATAAATATTTATCATAGCAAGGGAAAAAGGTCAAACTCTCTATTTAACCCTTTGGGGTGTAAAGTATTGAGAAGCCAGATCCATTTTGCTTTGATCTGGTACCTCCTCCCTGTGTGTGGGTGGGAAATTACTCCCCCCTTGATAATGTTATTACATTGGGCACACCCTAGACATGGGAATGTGCCCTCCTTGGGGGTTCCAAAAAAATTGTCTTTGGGTACCACTCTTAGGCTTATCAGATATAGCATGCACCAACTTTCTGCCAATTGTATGGCCCTTTCTATATGAGGCCCTAGGGACTACCCTGAATTCTTTAATCTCTGGACATGTCTCCCGTAGGAGATACCAATGTTTTTTAATAATATTGTACACTTTCTTGCTCAGAGTATTATATGAGCTTACAAAAATCATTCTAGTCTCCTTGACAGTGTTCTTGTTTTAATTTTTAACAATATTTGATCTGACTGGGCGATTTTTTAGAGACTTCTCAATAGTATCTAACTCAAGAGCATCATAGCCCCTGCTGACAAATTTACTCTTCATGCTCTCAGACCTATCTTGTCTGATTAAGGGGTCCGATACAATCCTCTCTAATCTCAATAATTATGATCTAGGCACACTCTGAAAGACTTGTGGAGGGTGAAAGCTGTTCCTGTGCAAAAGTGTTTTTCTATCAGTGGCTTTTACAAAAATATCTGTGGCCAATCCGCCCTCCTTCTTGTATACCATTGTGTCAAGGAATTCCACTTTCTGCATATCCATCTTACTGCTGAATTTTAGAAATGAAACTGCATTCTCAATGCAAAGTTTAAATTCAGTTAGTGTTTCAGGGGGGCCCCGCAACACGATGAACAAGTCATCTATGTAGCGGAACCACCCCTGACAGTGTTTGGAGAATAGTGGATTAGTGTATACATGCTTTTCCTCAATGGCGTCCATCACCAAACAGGCATAGGATGGGGCCACATTTGATCCCATCGCTGTGCCTGTTTTTTGCATGTAAAATTGGTTTTCAAAAAGGAAGAAATTATTGGTAAGTACCAAAGTTGTATCGTGTCCCTTACATAAGATTTACCTTGTGTGACCAGTGGTGCTAAGATCTTATCCAGGAATTGTGTGGTGGGGCTCATCAAAGAGCCTATACCGGCCACTATGGGCCTACCGGGTGAGTCTATGAGTTGCTTGTGCACCTTTGGTACCACATAAAATACAGGAATTAAGGGATGTGTAGGTGTTAGAAATTAATACATTTTTTGAGTTAACAGACTGTGAAGTATACCTTTATCTAGAACTCTCTTTAATTCTTTACGTACATTTTCTGTAGGGTTTGCATTCAACTTTTCATAAACTAACACATCTGTTAATTGGCGTACAATTTCTTCCCTGTATTTGGTAGTGTCCATCACGACCACCGCCCCGCCCTTATCCGTGGGCTTGATCGTGATGGATGTATCCCTTTCCAGCTTTTGTAGAATATTAAACTCTCGTTTGGTAAAATTGTATCTGTCTTTCTGTGTAGACTTTTTATGTACCAAATTTTTATACTCATTGTCCACAACTTTAATAAATGTCTCTACCGCTTCATTGTCACCTGAAGGGTTAAATGTACTTTTTACGGTAAGTCCCAGAGGTCCTGTATCAAAGACCTCATTATTACCATTGTCATGTCCATTTTGTACAAAGCCCTCTCTGATGGCAAAAAAGGCTTTTAATCTAATCCCTCTAAAAAAACGAGCTAGATCCTTCATGAGAGCAAAGGTGTCAGCCTGCTCCGTGGGGCAAAATGTAAGTCCTTTATTCAACACATCAATCTCTTGCTGTTTTGTAATTGGTTACCTGTTTTATGTTTGACCCTATAAGAGGAGTATGTATTTCAGTTACAAATTAGCTTGAGAAAGGGGCAGGAGCCCCGAAACGTTGCTCTAAATAAAAGGTTCAGCCTTTGAAACTGTGTGCTACTTTCATTTCTCTGGATATATATTGTTACTTTGGGCCTGAAGGGTGGTCCCACTAGGTGTTGCACCGGACATTATTTACACTAAGAAAATTCCTACCTATTGGATGTGTGTGCGAATCCCACCTGCTCTTCTTCATATATATATATATATATACACACTGCTACATATTAGTTTCAGTTTAAGCAGCTTTTGCTTCACATATCTTCTAGAAAAAAAATAACAACCTGTATAACGTGCATCTATTTCATAATAATAGCAGAACATTTTCAGTACGGCGTCCATTTAATTGAGGATGCAACAGATTTATATTGTTAAATGCCCATTAAATACAGTAGAATTGAATAATCTAAGAGTGCATAATAAAAAGACAATGTAATAGAACTTACCCTGAATTTTAAATGAGCAGTATATTTTTTTCTAACAAATTTCAAAATTGACTTCAGTTTGACAGCCCCCTGTATCATGTGACAGCCATCATCACAGACTTATATAAGTATACACTGGGAACTCTTGCACTTGCTCAGTAGTAACTGGAGCTTCAGAAAGTGTGCATTTAAAAGACTGCAAAATATTATGATGGAAGTAAATTGGAAAGTCAATTAAAACTGCATGTTCTATCTGAATCATGAAAGTTTAATTTTGACTTTAGTTTAATTTAAGCAGAATTATACAGATAGTGAACAGGCAAGCTGTAACATCATTGGAGACATTTCGGGAACAAGGCATGGGGTACTGATTAACCTAAAACTAGGACATTAGAGATTCTTCCATGAATACAATTTATTTCAGGACATTAAATACCTTATTCTAAATTCTCAAAATGAAATGCCAGGTTATTCTAGGCAAACTACTTTATGCACATTTTAAAACCTCATTATGATTCTTTTAAAGTGCCAAGATAAGAAAAGGTTAGCACTCAAAACAGTTCTAGTTCAAATAAATTGTTTAATAGAATTTCATGGAAGGAAATGTCCTATTTCTGAATAAGAAAATAGAAGATACATGGCAAGATTAAAGATTTTACTTTCATTTGTATCAAAATTCACAGATACAGGGTTAACCATGTCAGGTCTGTGCATAAAATCAAAACAAGGCTCTGAATCAAACCCTGTCCTTCTGGTCATCAACTACTATTTATGTCCTAGTTTCTGTCCATAAACCTTGAATTAGCTAAAAAAAACAAAAAAGGCCTAAACCTCACCCAGGATTTGCCAAAACAGGTTCAGATATATAGTTCATAAAGTTACAAAAAGAATATTAAACGTCTCTTTTTTGTTATTTAAATGGGGGGGAGGGGGGAAGTTCCTCAATAGTTTAGTTAAGATTTTAATCCACTCTCTCATCCTTTCCCGTCTTGACTACTGCAACTCCGTCCTCTCTGGTCTACCTAGCTGCCGCCTAGCTCCTTTACAATCCATAATGAATGCCTCTTCCAGGCTCATCTTCCTTACACGTTGCTCTTCATCTGCTGCACCTCTCTACCAATCCCTTCACTGGCTTCCTCTTGCCTCCAGGATTAAACACAAAATCCTCGCACTGACATATAAAGTCCACAACTGCACTGCTCCCCACTACATTTCAGACCTTGTCTCCAGATACTCTCCCTCCCGTCCCCTTCACTCTTCTCACGATCTCCTACTCTCCTCCTCTCTTGTTACTTCCTCAAATTCCTGTTTACAGGACTTCTCCAGACTGGCCCCCATCCTGTGGAACTCCCTGCCTTGCTCCACAAGACTCTCCCCTAGTTTTAACAGCTTGAGGCGCTCCCTAAAGACTCTACTATTCAGGGATGCATACAACCAACACTAACCTTTCCTAACTCCATCGCTTTTCGCTTGAACCCCTTAGAATGTAAGCCTATGAGCCCAGCTGTTTGTAGATCGCCTTCATAAGAGCCGACTACAAAAGTGTGACTCTCGGCAGGGCCCTCTACCCATTTGATCCCTATAAATGTTATCCTGTATACCAACTATGTTTATAGCGCTGCAGAATCTGTTGGCGCTACAAATACCTGTTAATAATAATAATAATAATACCATCACTACATTTAAACAGAAATAGAACCTTGTTTTTTTATTTACCTACTAGTAGACAACCCAAAGTATTGATCTAGGCCCATTTTGGTATATTTCATGCCACCATTTTACCGCCAAATACGATAAAAAAAAAGTTTAACTTTTTTTATTTGAACAGCCAATAGGATTTCAGTAGCTCTCATCCTATTGGCTGATTTGAAAATGTCAGCCAATAGGAATGCAAGGTACCCCATTTTTAAACGGGTACCTTGCATTCAAGCTTCAGTGTATGGCGGTGACCACATTAAGAGGATCCTCCATGCTGGATGACCGCGCCGCCAGCAACAATGATCCCCCCCTCCACAGCTCCACACCTCCACAGCTCCGCGACACCGGGATGAAGATAGAAGATGGGCCCGTGATGGAGGAAGATATCGCTGCCTGGATGAAGACTTTTCGCTGCCTGGATGAGGATGGATGACCGGACTTTAGGAACCGTGAGTAGATATTCTGGACTTAATGTTAGTTTTTTTATTTTTTTATTTTTGGGGTGTTTGTTTTTTTAGATTAGGGCTTTGGGCAGTGTAAAATAGCTGAATGCCCTTTTAAGGGCTATTATATTAGGTGTAATTTGTTTTTATTTTTTAAAAAAATGTTTATTATTTTTGTAATCTTAGAGTTTTTATTTTTCGTATTTTTAGCGATTATTATTTTTTGTAATGTTAGATTTTTTTATTTTTTTCATAGTATTAGGTTTATTCAAATTTGTAATTTAGGTTTTTTAATTGGTATTTTTTATTTTTTTTATTTTATTAGAATAGTAATGTTAGGTTAATTTATAGTTTAATGGGGGGTTTTTATTTCACAGGTAAGTTTTTATTTATTTAAAGATAGTTATATTGTAACTTTTAATTTAAAGTTAGGGGGTGTTAAGATTAGGGGTTAATAGTTTAATTTAGTGTTTTGCGATGTGGGGGTGGTGGTTTAGGGGTTAAAATGGTTAGTTTATTTGTTACGATGTGGGGGGACTGGCGGTTTAGGGGTTAATAGGTTTATATAGTGTTGGAGATGTGGGGGGCAGCGGTTTAGGGGTTAATAGGTTTATATAGTGTTGGCGATGTGGGGGCTGGAGGTTTAGGGGTTACTAGATTTATTTAGTGTTGGCGAGGTGGGGGTTGGCGGTTTAGGGATTAATAGATTTATTTTAGTGTCGGCAATGCGGGTGGGCGGCGGATTAGGGGTTAATAAATTTAATATAGTATTCGCAATGCGGGAGGGTAGTGGTTTAGTGGTTAATAGGTAGTTTATGGGTGTTAAGTGTTTTTTGTAACATTTTAGTTATGAGTTTTGTGAAACATTTTTGTTTCGCAAAATCCATAACTACTGGTCTCAGATTGCGTAATGGCTCGTGTTGGTATAGGATGTAACGCAAGCATTTTAGCACAACCTGTAATACAGCACTATGGAAAATCCCGCACTCAAACGTCATTTTTTGAGTGCCGAATGGACGTTGCGTTACAGGCTAAAATGCTTGCGATATAGCTATAGCGCCGCCACTCGTAATATGCGTTACCGGCCATTCCACGCGCAACGGCCAATTTTTCAGCGGTATAGCCGTACCGCAAAACTCCTAATCTAGGTGATAGCTAGTAAGTTTAACTGTTTAATTGTTTTGTTATATACGAGATGGAAAAGTAATTGTTCCTACAACAACTTTAAGAGTTCAGAAGAAGGAAACAGTCCCAAGTGTTTTATACACATTCGCAATACCATATCACACACACACACACAATACCATATCACACACACAATACCATATTACATACACACACACACACAATACCATATCACACACAATACCATATCACAAACAATACCATATCACACACACAATACCATATCACACACAATACCATATCACACACACAATACCATATCACACACACAATACTATATCACACACAATACCATATCACACACACAATACCATATCACACACACACACAATACCATATCACACACACACACACACACACACAATACCATATAACACACACACAATACCATATCACACACAATACCATATCACACACAATACCATATCACACACACACACAATACCATATCACAAACACACAATACCATATCACACACACAATACCATATCACACACACAATACTGTATCACACACAATACCATATCACACACAATACCATATCACACACATACACAATACCATATCACACACACACACACAATACCATATCACACACACAATACCATATTACATACACACACACACAATACCATATCACACACAATACCCTATCACAAACAATACCATATCACACACACACACACAATACCATATAACACACACAATACCATATCACACACACAATACCATATAACACACACACAATACCATATCACACACAATACCATATCACACACAATGCCATATCACACACAATGCCATATCACACACACAATACCATATCACACAAAATGTCATATCAAACACTCACACACAATACCATATCACACACACAATACCATATCACACACACAATACTATATCACACACAATACCATATCACACACACAATACCATATCACACACACACACAATACCATATCACACACACACACACACACAATACCATATCACACACAATACCATATCACACACACACACAATACCATATCACAAACACACAATACCATATCACACACACAATACCATATCACACACACAATACTGTATCACACACAATACCATATCACACACAATACCATATCACACACATACACAATACCATATCACACACACACACAATACCATATCACACACACAATACCATATTACATACACACACACACAATACCATATCACACACAATACCCTATCACAAACAATACCATATCACACACACACACACAATACCATATAACACACACAATACCATATCACACACACAATACCATATAACACACACACAATACCATATCACACACAATACCATATCACACACAATGCCATATCACACACAATGCCATATCACACACACAATACCATATCACACAAAATGTCATATCAAACACACACACACAATACCATATCACACACACAATACCATATCACACACACAATACCATATCACACACACAATACCATATCACACACACACACAATACCATATAACACACACAATACCATATCACACACACAATACCATATAAGACACACACAATACCATATCACACACAATACCATATCACACACAATACCATATTGTGTGTTTTTACCTATTGGGGTGTAACTGTTTACATCCCATGTACTTTTAACAATTATCAGTAAATTGCTACTGGATACATTGGAGCCTATTCTCCTACTGTATGATCAGTGTAGCTGGGTCACTGTGATTCCCCAACCTGTCTCACTCAGCACATGGGTGCTGCTTCCTTTGTGAGTATCACATCATCACACTTGTTTATCTGTGCCATTACTCTCGCAATATTGCACTAGGAGGCACCCTCTCTTTTTTGTGATTCCCTTCACAGATTTTTGTTGGGATAAGAAAACTACTGGACAAGTTTGGTCTGATAGAGGAATATCCCACGAGCATTACACAGGTTTCTGGAACTGAAGGTAAGACACATAATTTAAAATATTATCCTCAAAAAATAAACGGCTAGATTACAAGTTGTGCGTTAGGCTGAAAAAGCAGCGTTAAGAGGTCCTAACGCTGTTTTTTTTACGCCCGCTGGTATTACGAGTCTTGAAGGTTTAGGGTCACCGCACACTTCTTTGGCCTTACCGCAAAACGACTTACGTAAACTTTGTAAAGTCTTTTTTCTATGGGACTTCCATAGCGCCGGTATTACGAGTCTGTCCTGGGAGGCCAAAAAGTGAGCGGTACACCCTACCCTGTCAAGAGTCCTAACGCATTTAAAAGTCAGTAGTTAAGAGTTTTATGGTACAACGCCGTAGCATAAAACTCATAACTAAAGTGTTAAAAAGTACACTAACACCCATAAACTACCTATTAACCCCTTAAACCGAGGCCCTCCCGCATCGCAAACACTATAATAACATTTTTAACCCATAATCTGCCGCCCCCAATGTCGCCGCCACCTACCTACATTTATTAACCCCTAATCTGCTGCCCCCAACGTCGCCACCACTATACTAAACGTATTAAGCCCTAAATCTAGGTTTAACCCTAACACCCCCTAACTTAAATATAATTTAAATAAGTCTAAATAAAAATTACTATCATTAACTAAATTATTCCTATTTAAAACTACATACTTACCTATAAAATAAACCCTAAGCTAGCTACAATATAACTAATAGTTACATTGTAGCTAGCTTAGGATTTGTTATTATTTTACAGGCAAGTTTGTATTTATTTTAACTAGGTAGAATAGTTATTAAATAGTTATTAACTATTTAATAACTACCTAACTAAAATAAATTCAAAAGTACCTATAAAATAAAACCTAACCTAAGTTACACTAACACCTAACACTACTGCGTGTTAGCTGGCTCTCCCCATTGATTCCTATGGGGAAATTGTGCACAAGTACGTACGACCAGTTCACCGCTGACTTAAGCAGCGCTGGTATTGGAGTGCGGTAATGAGCAAAATTTTGCTCAACGCTCACTTCTTGCCTTTTAACGATGGGTTTCTGAAAACTCATAATACCAGCGCTGCAGGTAAGTGAGCGGTGAGGGAAAACTGCTCGTTAGCACCGCATAGTCTCTAGCGCAAAACTCGTAATCTAGGTGAAAGATTTTGTGTGATTTTTCTCTGTACCAGTGAGGATCATCAGGCCCTATAAAACCTTGCACAGGCAAAGGCTGAGTGGCCATTATCATTTTATAAAGTTCCTCTCTAAAAGCTACAAACCATCAGGCCTTACATATATAAACATTTATTATATATAGACCCCAAATGACAGGATGGGGAATAGCTATTTGCAGAAAAAAGGATAACTTTGTTTTTTTGCAAATGGGGTAAGAAAGAGGGTTTGTAAATAAAAGTTTACAGCCAGACAAAAAGCACTTGGGGGCTGCATATTGGCCATCAAAACTTACCCTGAAATAAACACTAAAAGCAAGATTACAAGAGGAGCTCTAATTTATTGCGCGCCGGCAAACGGCAATTCGCACGTTTGCAGGCGCACAATAAATAAACAGTCATTTACAAGGTAGCAATTTCTAACAAAATATCAAAACTGTAAAAGCAGTTTTAGGGGTTAAAGTTGTCAGCTGTGATATGTTAGAAAAAAAGACACTGAAAAGTGCCTTTACATTGTGGTCTATGGGAACTGTATGTTCCCTGTAAATATATATGTACATATATATGTATATAAGCATATAGTTAAGTAAAATGGAAGAATAGCAGTGGACAGTTAAAACTTCATATTTTATTTGAATCAATTAAGGATAAAAACAGCACCCATGGGTCACATATGGCAAACAGTAGCAGCAAACTGCTGACATGTTTCGACCCTTAGGTCGTAATGATAGCTGCATATTGAACACCTGCTTACCTATTTAAGGTAGCAGGGGGAGAACCTGATTAGTTTAAAAATAACTCTGTATAGTGACGCCTTTCAGTAAATACAGAACCTTATTGATTACTAGACATGAGCATGGCAAAAAAATTTGGTTCGGATCGATTCAGATTTTTTCGAATTTCGGTTCGGATCGATTCGAATTCGGAAAAATTAGAATCAATTCGGTTCAGATTCGTTTCAGATTTATTCGGATTCAAATAAATTCGGCTAGATTCGGTTCGATTCGGTTCGGTTCAGAAATTTGGAATTTCGGTATGTGTTAGGTGGGATGTGCTGTGTATTAGACTAGTATTATGTACTGTATATAAGGTGTAACCCATAGCAGAGTGATATAACCTAATATACTGTACAATACTAGTGTAATCCATGGCCATCCGAATCTACCGAATAAATCCGAACTAATTTGGATTTATTCGGTAGATTCGGCACTATTTCAATTCGGAAATTCTAATCGATCCGAATCTCTGAATTTAACGTATTCGGACGAATTTCCGAATCGATCCAAAATGAATCGCACATTTCTATTGGTTACATTCCTTGTGCCTAATCATCAGACTGGACATAGTGCAGTATTATGAGTGGAACACAAATATCACGCTTGCGAATGCGCAATCTGGCCCTAAATTATTACCTTATTTTTGTCCCTTTCTCCCAGCATTATGTACATTAGAAACTCAACTACATCCATTTTAAGACAGAAAATAAAATCTCAGCCAACTCTACAAGGCTCTAATATTTTTTGATCTATTTTCCAATGTGCAAACAGTAAATGTAAAATATGTCGCTGATGATTTAGAAATGTTTAGTTAACTTAAGTACTTAAGGCTGTATATTTAGCTCTTCAAGAGACAAAAATAGGTTATCCACAACTGTGAATGTGTTATATTCATAAATAATACTCTCACCATTATGTGTGTGGAAATGGGCAGATTATTAGTATAAAAGCATT
>NC_069509.1:95626318-95778129 GCF_027579735.1 Bombina bombina
TGTTCCGATCAGCCAATAGAATGCGAGCTCAATCTGATTGGCTCATTGGATCAGCCAATCGGATTGAACTTGATTCTGATTGGCTGATTCCATCAGCCAATCAGAATATGCCTACCTTAATTCCGATTGGCTGATAGAATCCTATCAGCCAATCGGAATTCGAGGGACGCCATCTTGGATGACGTCCCTTAAAGGAACCGTCATTGTTCAGTTGGACGTCGCCGGATGAAGATGGGTCCGCGGTGGAGGTCTTCAGGATGGAGCCGGTCCTCATCGGATGAAGATAGAAGATGCCGCTTGGAAGATGATGGTTGCCTGTCCGGATCTACTCTTCTTCCCGGATAGGATGAAGACTTTGGAGCCTCTTCTGGACCTCTTCAGCCACCGGATGATGGATCGCCAGCCCCCGCTTGGGTTGGATGAAGATTTTGGAGCCAGGACGGATCGGTAATACCCGGTGAGGTGAAGACAAGGTAGGGAGATCTTCAGGGGCTTAGTGTTAGGTTTATTTAAGGGGGGTTTGGGTTAGATTAGGGGTATGTGGGTGGTGGGTTGTAATGTTGGGGGGGGGGGGTATTGTATGTTTTTTTTTACAGGCAAAATAGCTGAACTTCTTGGGGCATGCCCCGCAAAGGGCCCTGTTCAGGGCTGGTAAGGTAAAAGAGCTTTGAACTTTAGTAATTTAGAATAGGGTAGGGCATTTTTTATTTTGGGGGTCTTTGTTATTTTATTAGGGGGCTTAGAGTAGGTGTAATTAGTTTAAAATTGTTGTAATATTTTTTGTATGTTTGTAAATATTTTTTTATTTTTTGTAACTTAGTTCTTTTTTATTTTTTGTACTTTAGTTAGTTTATTTCATTGTAGTTATTTGTAGGTATTGTATTTAATTAATGTATTGATAGTGTAGTGTTAGGTTTAATTGTAGGTAATTGTAGGTATTTTATTTAATTAATTTAATGATAGTATAGTGTTAGGTTTAATTGTAACTTAGGTTAGGATTTATTTTACAGGTAATTTTGTAATTATTTTAACTATTTTAGCTATTAAATAGTTCTTAACTATTTAATAGCTATTGTACCTGGTTAAAATAAATACAAAGTTACCTGTAAAATAAATATTAATCCTAAAATAGCTATAATATAATTATAATTTATATTGTAGCTATATTAGGATTTATTTTACAGGTAAGTATTTAGCTTTAAATAGGTATAATTTATTTAATAAGAGTTAATTAATTTCGTTAGATTTAAATTATATTTAAGTTAGGGGGGTGTTAGTGTTAGGATTAGACTTAGCTTTAGGGGTTAATACATTTATTAGAATAGCGGTGAGCTCCGGTCGGCAGATTAGGGGTTAATGTTTGAAGTTAGGTGTCGGCGATGTTAGGGAGGGCAGATTAGGGGTTAATACTATTTATTATAGGGTTAGTGAGGCGGATTAGGGGTTAATAACTTTATTATAGTAGCGGTGCGGTCCGCTCGGCAGATTAGGGGTTAATAAGTGTAGGCAGGTGGAGGCGACGTTGAGGGGGGCAGATTAGGGGTTAATAAATATAATATAGGGGTCGGCGGTGTTAGGGGCAGCAGATTAGGGGTACATAAGGATAACTTAAGTAGCGGCGCTTTGCGGTCGGCAGATTAGGGGTTAATTATTGTAGGAAGCTGGTGGCGACGTTGTGGGGGGCAGGTTAGGGGTTAATAAATATAATATAGGGGTCGGCGGTGTTAGGGGCAGCAGATTAGGGGTACATAAGTATAACGTAGGTGGCGGTCGGCAGATTAGGGGTTAAAAAAATTAAATCGAGTGGCGGCGATGTGGGGGGCCTTGGTTTAGGGGTACATAGGTAGTTTATGGGTGTTAGTGTACTTTAGAGTACAGTAGTTAAGAGCTTTATGAACCGGCGTTAGCCCAGAAAGCTCTTAACTACTGACTTTTTTCTGCGGCTGGAGTTTTGTCGTTAGATTTCTAACGCTCACTTCAGCCACGACTCTAAATACCGGAGTTAGAAAAATCCCATTGAAAAGATAGGATACGCAATTGACGTAAGGGGATCTGCGGTATGGAAAAGTCGCGGCTGAAAAGTGAGCGTTAGACCCTTATTTGAGTGACTCCAAATACCGGAGGTAGCCTAAAACCAGCGCTAGGAGCCTCTAACGCTGGATTTCACGGCTACCGCCAAACTCCAAATCTAGGCCTTAGAGAGGCTTGTCCATTTTTTTTGTATTTGTATTACCGGGCAGCAACTGAAAATACCGGACTGTCCGGTCAAATACCGGACAGCTGGCAACCCTAGTTAGGTAGGACATACATTTTGCTGTGTAATGTGTGCTGTGTAACTGCATGTGAATGCTGTGTGTGTTGTGCGCCTGCATGTATGTGAATGCTGTGTGTGGGTTGTGCGCCTGCATGTATGTGAATGCTGTGTATGTTGTGTGTCTGCATGTATGTGAATGTTGTGTGCCTGCATGTATGTGAATGATGTGTGTTGTGTGCCGGCATGTATGTTAATGCTGTGTAGTGTGTGTTGTGTGCCTGCATGTATGTGAATAAGAAATGGTGAGCGGAGAGGGGGGGTAGTGGGCCTTTGTGCCCTTAAATGCCTGGGCCTTTTTTTGGTCCCAGTCTGGCCCTGTCAAGAAGGCATTGTCATTCACACAACTACCGCTCACTGGATATTTTCTCTTTTTCAGGCCATTCTCTGTAAACCATAGAGATGGTTGTGTGCGTGAAAATCCCAGTAGATCAGCATTTTTTTAAATACTCAGACCAGTCTGTCTGGCACCAACAACCATGCCACGTTCAAAGTCACTTAAATCCCCTTTCTTCCCCATTCTGATGCTCGGTTTGAACTTCAGCAAGTCGTCTTCACCACGTCTATATGCCTAAATGCATTGAGTTGCTGCCATGTGATTGGCTGATTAGCAAGTTGTGTTACCAAGCAATTGAACAGGTGAACCTAATAATGTGGCTGGTACTGGCAGCATTTTTGCAACATTGTTATACATTAGCAAGAGCACTAGACAACAGCACTATTTTCTGTTATGAAGTTCTCCAGACATGTGCACGTTACCTATCTAGATATCTCTTTAATAAAGAATAACATGAGAACAACTCAAATTTGATAATAGTAGTAAATTTGAAACAAGCTTGCGGTAGCAATAAACAGCCACTTGTAATAGCTGGTTAATTACCGCGCTCCCACAAACGTGCACATTTGAGCATTTGCGGGAGCACAATAATTTAGCGCTCCACTTGTAATCTAGTCCTAAGTGTTTAAATTCTGGTTTTTCTTATAGATAAGAAAACATTTTTTAGCACAGTGATGCCATTGTGCAATATGGACAGAAAAATATAAACTATCAAACCAAAAGTAAAACAGAGGAAAATAAATTAGGAGACTATCTAATATTTTTTTAGTGCAGGTCCCTTAATTCATTATTTCAATCCATTATATGTATAATTAATAACAATTTCATATTATTTGGTGTTATAATTGTCATTTTTAAGACATTAAAAAACATAATTGCAATCATAAATTCATTTTTGAAGATCTTATTTTAATTGTGTGTTTTTTTATAGTTTTAAAAGTGTTTGTAACTTTGAATAACATTGCATTACAAACATTATTGCAAGCACTTCTGCCATAGAGTTGAAAAGTCATGTGCAGGCTTCTAAAGGTCCTATGAGCCCACCTATGTTTACTGTTCAACAAAGAATAACAAGAGAATAAAGCAAATCAGATAATAGAAGTAACCTGGAAACTTGTTTAAATTGCATCTGAATCGTATAAGTTTAATTCTGATTTTACAGATAGATAACATTGTGCTGACTCCCGTGGAGATATGTAGGAACTAGCACTAATTTTACTAAATGCAAGATTGTAAAAACTGCACTGAGATAAGGGTCATTCTGCAGAGGCTTAGATACAAGGTAGTAAAAAGTCTATTAATATAATCGTGTTGATTATTCAAAACTGGAGAACAGGTATTAAAGGGATTAGCTATCTTTTAAAACAAAACATTTCATACTGAGAATGAGCAATAAGCAATGTAGGTTTCAGACAACAACAAAATCTATCCCTAATATAGTTTTCCAAAAAGAGACACAATATCTTTCATTCAAACGAATGAAACCGCATCTCTCTCTTTTGTTTCTCTCCAAACTGTTATATCTTACTATACCAGCTGCGTTCCTGCAAACGCATTTGGTACATTATATATTACAGTTTTACAAGAAGGAAGCAACACATTCATTTCAGTGGCAGAAATTATGCCTTTTTACAAAAAACGTTTTACAGTGTTATAAGAATACACTATTTTGACCGGGAACAGCCGTGACCATTTTTTTAATGAAAGTTTGTGCTCTCGCATTCGCGAAGTTGCAGTAACAAATAGACTTTGAGAAGTCGCGAACGCAAAATCACATTCCCCCATACACTTCAATGGACCCGAAAAAACTACCACCCACAAGTTGCTCAAACACCATTGCGGTTATTTAACATATACCTGTATGTATGTATGTATATATATATATATATATATATATATATAGATAGATAGATAGATAGATAGATAGATAGATAGATAGATAGATAGACATAGTGTGCATTGGAGCTCTCTGCAGTCACGTAGATGAAAACATGCAAAATCATATTTATGCAATATAAGTATTTAACTATGTATTTAATGTAAATATTTTACATTCTAGTGTTCTGCACATAGAGAAATATGTTCAATGTATTTTAAATAGATATTGTTATATATATCTGTATATATCTATACATATATATATATATATATATATATATATATATATATATATATATATATATATATTGGAATGGCCGTGTTAGTCCAGTGATTTAGATAACAAAATAACAAGTGCATTGATCAATGATACTTTTATATATATATGACTTAAGCGAGTACGCTCAAGTGTAAATTTGCTTTAAAGGTACTGTAATGTTAGATCATCTGCGGGGAACTGTCTATATCAGAAGAATTATTGTATCAAATTTATAAAAATAATTAATTTGATACAGGAAATGTATTTAAAATCATTTTGGATATAGCATTCTAATTGAACAAGAACATTTGGCTAGAATTTACCACACCTCCATGACTCATAAGATAACAAAGTAAATCATCTTGGATCACATGTGTTCAAAGATTACCACTTGGCCAGGAAAAACCCCTGCTGTTTGTGAACACAGAAGAGAAACCCAGGTGGAGTGCCATTGTCTAGAAACTATTGTGAATAAACTAACAAACAAATGGGCCCTCACTCATATGTTAATGAGATGCCTGCTAGTCTAACTGACTAACTCAGACCCTCCCTAAGATAAACAAAAGACAAATGTCTGTTAGGAAAAGAAACACAATTTTGAAATGTGAGAAGCTAAAAGTCTCAATATTCGAATGTATAGATAAGTTAAATATGGAATTATGTATATGCAATAACCAGTATGATATGTATATATATATATATATATATATATATATATATATATATATATATATATATAGTGTATATATACGCATATATACGTATATACTGTGTGTGTATATATATATATATATATATATATATATATATATGTGGGTATCTATCTATGTATATATTTGATTTGGATGTTTATGTATTGTATATGAAGATATATACTGAGTATCTGACCAAGTATCTATCTAAATCATAAGGATTTAATTTTAAACTGGTACAGTTCAGTTAAACGAAAATATTAAATGAAGAGAGAGTGAGAGATATGGATAGATGTATATATATATATATATATATATATAAATAATAAAATAAAAAAATCCTAAGAATAATAAAATATAAGAAAGTTAAACAAGTTCACTTTTATAGCACAACTCACCATCGTCATCTTGTGGTGAATTACTGAAAGTACAACCAGCTATACATAGCATTGAGTGAATTATTCCCAGGGGCTAATTAGCATTCATCCAATCAAAGCATTACAGATCCTCATACATCTGTGAATGGCTGTTGGAGATTGGGGTGGAGTTGTAGTTCAGGATAAATTGGGTCACTGAGCATTCACAAGGGACTCTGGGTTGCATGAAAGAAGGGTGGATACGCTATCCAATTTTCCTCTGAAACAGAATTTTGAATCCTGGTTTCATCCATTCTATAATTTTGGTATCCTTGGAAACTTTTTGGCCTGTTTTTGCTCTGGATTAAGAGATTTTGTGAAACCGGATGCAGAGAAAACACATAGCGTGATTATTGATAACCCAGGGCTTGGAGGAGCAAACATTTGGGGAAGTATAAAAAGTCTATAATTATATTTAAACAGTTGGTCCTTATTTAAGATTTGTATTAGAGGATTATAGGCCCAAATTGTATATGTACTTATCCCAATAGTTTAATTTATATTGTCTAGGAATCTAATTCACCTATAAATACAAGAAATTTTGTTATAAATAGTGTCCATTTAATTCAGTCTATTGTAAGAAAAACCCTGGTTTTATGTTTAAGTTTATTTTATTTTAATAGTTTTATATTCTCTTATGTTGTGGTAACTTAATAATACAATGCAATCAGTCAGATTCAGAATGTCTACAACCAAAGAAACGCATAAAAACCTCTCTAATGCCTCAGCATTAGAGAGGTTTTTATGCGTTTCTTTGGTTGTAGACATTCTGAATCTGACTGATTGCATTGTATTATTAAGTTACCAAAACCTCATTTTATTGATAATATTGGCTAAGATTATATTAAATAACTTTTGTTAGTAACACATATTGCATAATTGGTCCATGCTGGTTCATTTTTATTTTTGTTATAGACTTCACTGTTAGATTTGTTCCCATAGGATCAAAGCAAAGTGTTGTAGCATATTTTATTTCATATTGTATCAGAGAGTTTGTTTTGTGTATTATTAAGTTGTATATCGCTTGTTAGTATCTTGTTTAATGTGTAATAATTCTGTATATATATTTTCAAACTAAATACTTTTTACTCTACAAATATAATTTGCTGTGTTTAAAAAGATATCACCTGATTAGAACTACTAAAAAAAAAGATAATACAAATATATGGGAGATTACCGATGAGACAATAGTAAATTATTTTGTAACATATATATATATATATATATATATATATATATATGTTTTGAAGGAAGTTTGGATGGAAAACCTGCTAGTTCATTAATAGTGTTGCATTGGTTTACTGTCACCGAGATTACGAGTTTTGCGTTAACAGGGGCGTGGTGCTAACGAGCAGTTTTCCCTCACCGCTCACCTACAAACAACGCTGGTATTACAGGTTTTTTTCAACCCAGCGTTAGCCTCTAAAAAGTGAGTGAAGAGTAAAATTTAGCTCCACATCTCACCTCAATACCAGCGCTGCTTACGGTAGCGGTGAGCTGGCTAAACATGCTCATGCACGATTTCCCCATAGGAAATATTGAGGCAGAATCGGCTGGAAAAAAAATCTAACACCTGCAAAAAAGCAGCGTTCAGCTCCTAACGCAGCCCCATTGATTCCTATTGGGAAAGAAAATTTATGTCTACACCTAACACCCTAACATGAACCCCGAGACTAAACACCCCTAATCTTACATTTATTAACCCCTAATCTGCCGTCTCCGACATCGCCGACACCTACATTATATATTATTAACCCCTAATCTGCCGCTCCGGACACCGCCGCCACCTACATTATACTTATGAACCCCTAATCTGCTGCCCCCAACATCACCGACATCTACATTATATTTATTAACCCCTAATCTGCCACCCTCAATGTCGCCGCAACCTACCTACACTTATTAACCCCTAATCTGCTGCCCACAAAGTCGCCGCCACTAAAATAAAGTTATTAACCCCTAAACCTAAGTCTAACACTAACCCTAACACCCCCTAATTTAAATCTAATTTAAATAAATCTAAATAAAATAACTACAATTAAATAAATTATTCCTATTTAAAACTAAATACTTACCAATAAAATAAACCCTAAGATAGCTACAATATAACTAATAGTTACATATTGTATCTATCTCAGGGTTTATTTTTATTTTACAGGCAACTTTGTATTTATTTTAACTAGGTACAATAGTTATTAAATAGTTATTAACTATTTAATAACTTCCTAGTTAAATAAATACAAATATACCTGTAAAATAAATCCTAACCTAAATTACAATTACACCTAACACTACACTATAATTAAATTAATTTCCTAATTAACTATAATTAACTACAATTAAATTAAATAAAGTAAAGTACGGAGAAAAAAAACACTAAATTACAGAAAATAATTACAAGTTTTTTAAACTAATTACACCTAATCTAATCCCCCTAATAAAATAAAAAAAAAAAAAAAAAATAATAATAAAAATCTCTACCCTATACTAAATTACAAATAGCCCTTAAAAGGGCTTTTTGCAGGGCATTGCCCCAAAGTAATCAGCTCTTTTACCTGTAAAAAAAATTACAATACCCCCCCAACATTAAAACTCACCACCCACACAACCAACCCTACTCTAAAACCCACCCAATACCCCCTTAATAAAACCTAACACTACCCCCTTGAAGATCACCCTACCTTGAGACGTCTTCACCCAATTCTATCAGCCAATCGGAATTAAGGAAGGAAAAATCCTATTGGCTGATGCAATCAGCCAATAGGATTGAAGTTCAATCCTATTGGCTGATGCAATCAGCCAATAGGATTGAGCTCGCATTCTATTGACTGTTACAATCAGCCAATAGAATGCAAGCTCAATCCTATTGGCTGATTGCATCAGCCAATAGGATTTTTCCTACCTTAATTCCGATTAGCTGATAGAATCCTATCAGCCAATCGGAATTCAAGGGACGCCATCTTGGATGACGTCATTTAAAGGAACCTTCATTCTTCAGTTGGATGTCGTTGGAAGAGGATGCTCCGCGTCGGCTGGCTTGAAGATTGACCTGCTCCGCTCCGGATGGATGAAGATAGAAGATGCCGCCTGGATGAAGACTTCTGCCCCTCTGGAGGTCCTCTTCTGCCCGGATCGGATGAAGACTTCTGGCCGTCTGGAGGTCCACTTCTGCCCGGTTGGGTGAAGACGTCTCAAGGTAGGGTGATCTTCAAGGGGGTAGTGTTAGGTTTTATTAAGGTGGGATTGGGTGGGTTTTAGAGTAGGGTTGGGTGTGTGGGTGGTATTGTAATTTTTTTACAGGTAAAAGAGCTGATTACTTTGGGGCAATGCCCCGCAAAAGGCCCTTTTAAGGGCTATTTGTAATTTAGTATAGGGTAGGGATTTTGTTTATCTTGGGGGGCTTTTTTATTTTATTAGGGGGATTCGAATTGCTGTAATTAGTTTAAAATTCTTGTAATTATTTTATTATTTTTTGTAATTTAGTGGGTTTTTTATACTTTAGTTTATTTTATTTTATTGTAATTAGTTTATTTCAATTTAGGTAATTAATTTATTTATATTGTAGTGTTAGGTGTAATTGTAACTTAGGTTAGGGTTTATTTTACAGGTAAATTTGTTGTACTTATTTTAGCTAGGTAGTTATTAAATAGTTAATAACTATTTAGTAACTATTGTACCTAGTTAAAATAAATACAAAGTTGCCTGTAAAATAAAACTAAACCCTAAAATAGCTACAATGTAATTATTAGTTATATTGTAGCTATCTTAGGGTTTATTTTATAGGTAAGTATTTAGTTTTAAATAGGAATTATTTATTTAATTGTAGTAATTTTATTTCGTTTTATTTAAATTATATTTAAGTTAGGGGGGTGTTAGGGTTAGGGTTAGACTTAGGTTTAGGGGTTAATACATTTAATATAGTTGCGGCAACGTTGTGGGCAGCAGATTAGGGGTTAATAAATGTAGGTAGGTGTCAGCGATGTTAGGGACGGCAGATTATGGGTTAATAAAATTTAACTAGTGTTTGCGAGGCGGGAGTGCGGCGGTTTAGGGGTTAATATATTTTTGGAAGTGGCGGTGATGTCCGGTCGGCAGATTAGGGATTAAAAACTTTAGTTAACTGTTTGCGATGTGGGGGGGGGCCTTGCTTTTATGTTACGGCGTTAGCACATAAAACTCTTAACTACTGACTTTTAAATGCGGTAGGAGTCTTGACAGGAGACTGTGTACCGCTCACTTTCTCCAAGATTCGTAATACCAGCATTAGGAAAATCCCATTAAAAAGATTGGATACGCAATTGACGTAAGGGGATTTGCGGTATGCTCGAGTCACGGAAAAAAAGTGAGTGGTACACCTGTACCTGCCAGACTCGTAATACCAGCGGGCGTTAAAAAGCAGCGTTGGGACCTCTCAACGCTGCTTTTTAAGGCTAACGCAAGACTCGTAATCTAGCCATCTGTATTTAAAAATTAGATACTAACTCGTTATAATGTAAGATAGAATATAATATGGTGCAGACACATTAAATAATTATAATACAAAATGTAAGAGAGATTACGTGATTTAAAATAAAATCACCTGTTAAAGACTGGGAATTCAGCACTCTTTTGAAAAAGAAAAATCAACACGTCTTGAATTTGAAACAAAGTTACATTTATTCTCACACCGTAACGAGCTTGGGCTCGTTAGATTGACACCATCCAGATACTCTGGATACAATAAATATCTTGGTTTTAAATACTAAAATGTTAAAAGTCAAAGTGCATTACAACTGAGAGCATTTAACAACTCAAAGCATTTTACATATGCTAGAAAAAAATGTGTTGCTAGGACCGGTCCTTGTGAGGTGACAGGCTGTTAACAAGAATTTATTACTTCCTAAAGTACATAGGTCTATGATAAAGCCACAAACATGCTACAACTGAATAGGCACAAAACTGTGACCCTCAAATTG
Source organism: Bombina bombina (assembly GCF_027579735.1). Taxonomy (NCBI): domain Eukaryota; kingdom Metazoa; phylum Chordata; class Amphibia; order Anura; family Bombinatoridae; genus Bombina; species Bombina bombina. The sequence goes on from NC_069509.1 coordinate 95,637,167, forward strand.
AATTCTTAGACCCATTAAAGGGACGCTAAAGTAAAAAAAAAAAAAACTCTTCTTCATTCGCTATAGTCATATGTAACAATTATATATGTAAAGCGCTTACTGTGTCAGATTATTATTGTTTTCGAGATATTCTTGTGTAAACTTTTATTGTTTTCCAAACCCACCGCTGGCACTTTATTTATCATCCACAAATTAGCTTTGATAACCTGAGTTATCATAATGTCTGCATTCATCCCTAATTCGCATGCGCAATGTCTCGTCCCTAATGTGTATGCGCGATGTTATGCAATCGTCATCGGATACGTCACTCTCCATCAATACAGGAGACAATCTGAATAGATTTCACAAAGCACAATAGATTTCACAAAGCAGTGCTGCACTGGGAGAATATCTCTTGAAATAAGTAGCATTAAATTGCTTTTAATTGTACATATACTATATACCTTTGTATGGGTAAGTGCGATCTGAAAGGTACATTCTGCACATGCGCGAGTTACTGGAACGCAGAGCGCATGCGTACTGTGACGAAATGTGCTTCTAATGATATGCGTAAAAATAGATTGTGATAGGAGATTCGTTTGGGTAGTGAACGGCCCGTAATAGGGGGTTTGGCTTCAATTATGTCAGTATGGCAATATAAAATATAAGTTTATTACATTTACAGACTTCGTTTTCGTGTATAAGTAGGTAAGTGCAGAAATATTAACTTTAGTGATACAAGTGTGATTATCTTATAGCGCTTAAAAAGCAAAAGTTTTGGAATCCTTTAAGGTTTTAGTAAAACTGATATCAATAAATGAGGCTTACTTATAATTGTGCATAGTCACTTGTCAACTCTTAGACAACAACACATAAGGCTAGATTTATCAAGCGGAAAATACAAAAAGCAAGGTTGCGCCTATTTAATTTAAACCTGAGTGGCCAGGCTAAACTAATTGTCTAAAAGTGAAAAAACAGCACTAAACTGAACTAAATTGTGAATGAATATATCTTTGTTGAGAATAATACTTGAAAAGAGATAAGGATCGGACTTATAAATATGGTTTATTGAATATTCTTATGAGAAAATAGATAATCCTTTAATGAATAATATATTATAAAAGCACTATATTAAAAGCAATGGATCATATATGATCCAATTTCTGGAATAAAACAGGAAAAATTGATATAAATAAAAAATAAAGAATATATGAAAAGTTTATCTAAGAGTTGATTGGCCAATCAATTTAAAATGTTATATAAAATGTATTTTTTAATAAATTGGACACATTGCATCAGTAACCTAAGGGAACCATTCGAGCAATATATGCAATAAATCAAAAAGACATATATATAGATAAATTGTGTAATAAATAAATAGATAAAATAAATAAATAATGTGTATGTGGTTATACAAAATGTTCACCTTTAATATAAAACCATCTGTTTGACAAAAACAGTTATAGTTAATATAAAAGAATAAATTGTTTGTATTGTATATACATATATTTGTTAAATCATCAATTCCTTGTGTCTATTGGCATATGCTTATTGTCCAACTTTTGGCAGGGTAAGGCAAGAAATTACTTTTCCAAAAAAATATTGTCCAGATATGATGAGATGTTCAGCAAATACTGGTATAGGCTTAGTCTTTAAACATAATCCTTTGTTAAGGTAAAGATTTATGGCAAGTCTTACTTTCAGATTTGTAGAAGGGAAACGTTATCCTAGGTTCTTTTAGATGTTTTGAAAACAACCGCTCCTTTGTTCAGTAGCGTTTTTAACTCACGCTAGCGTTGGTTGTTTCAAAGCCCAGGCCGGTCCGTCACATGTAGTCTTCCGTCACTTCCTGTTTAGCAGTGACTCGGTATCATCAGGATGGATGTCCACAGACTCGTGTGTCCTGAAGAATTTGGAAAAGTTTTGAACGCTACGCGTTTCAGCTGTCACTACAGCCTTTCTCATTAATTAATTAATTAGTATTAATATCTTACATCTGCCTTCCAAACTAGATTTATCAAGCCCCTACGGCAGCAAGTTCTCACAAGAACTTGCTCGCCGTGATTTATCAAGCAGCGGTCACCAGACCACTGCTTCCCTAAGCACTTCGCCACCTCTAAGGTGGCGAAATTCAATCTCCTCGGTCGGGTCCGACCGAGGAGATTGACAGCTCCTACCCGCGCGTGATTAGCTGTGCGCGGGCAGGGGGCGGGATTGCACGCAAGCACAAAATTGCGCTCATGTGCAATGTTAATTACCTACGGGTAATTTCGCCCCGCCACAGGCGAGCTGAGGCATACAGGGGCACGTATACGTGCCCCTGTACACCTCAGCTATGATAAATCTAGCCCATAGTATCTAAAAAAAGAGTCATATATAAGTTTCGTTACTAGGCGTAGCATGGATATTGTTAGAAAAAAAATAATCATACAAAAGGAAACCTTGTTCAGAAATTCACAGTTAGATAAGTAGCATAGGTGGTTAGTAAGTAGATTGATACCCTTAGACCCTTAACCGCCATTGCGTACTGATATAGTAATAGTGAGTCATCCAACCAATATATACTTTTCCAAGGATGATATAGTGCCAAGTAGTAGAAGCCACCAAGCAAGGTTTTAGAGGGTCTGCCACAGGTATAAGTAGAGATCTAGTTGATATGCAGCAAAGCACTTAAAGCATGTATAATCAAGCTGTAGCGAGACAAAAATTGAAGCCAGAAAGACAAAGATGCAGGAGGATATCCTTATATATTACCATACCCCTCTGTCAATTGCACCTGCATTGTATAGAAAGCAGCATGACAAGCAACAGTCATGAGTAACAGTAATGGTTTGTGTTAGATGGAGCAAAATAATAAACAGCAATGCAGGAGGATACATTGTTTGTGTAGACTTCAGCAAATTATATAATAGAAGTAAATTGGAAAGTTGTTTAAAATGGTATGCTCTGTCTAAATCATGAAAGAAAAAAAATTGGGGTTCATGTCCCTTTAAATACACACCTATTCACCAACAATACTGGTAAAATCCCAAACCATATATCACGCATTAAAAAATCAAAACTGTAATTATACACTGCCACCTAGTGGCTCAGTATGCACAACATTAAAAATCACTTGTCAGTGTGTATCAATATGTAACCATATGTAACAAAATGAACTATCACTGGAGGGAGTAGGTTTGGGGTCCACTACACTACAGAAAATAAATAAAAATATATGTATTTATTAGGTACAGGTAGACAGCCGCCAGTACTAAAGATGACCACCATTAGTGAGAGGGGGCGGGTTAGAGAGCTATTTGGGTGGATCAGAGAGGTGGGAGGGTTGGGGAGGATTATTACACTGCAAAAATATATATATATATATATATATATATATATATATATATATATATATATATATAAATTAATAATAATAATAATAAAAACTGACTGACTGTCTGCAAGATTGGGGTGACCAGTGGGGGGGGGTGAGGGAGGGAAGAGAGCTGGATTAGTGGGGTGGGTGGTGTCAGGTGGGAGGTTAATCTCTACACTAAAGCTGAAATTAACCTTACAAGCTACCTGATTAACCCCTTCACTGCCGAGAATAATAGAAGGTTGCTGCGCAGCTGCAATTAGCAGCATTTTCCAAAAAACAATGGCAAAGCCATATATGTCTGCTATTTCTGAACAGGAAAGGAGATCCCAGAGAAGCTTTTACAATAATTTGTGCCATGATTGCACACGTTTTATGTAAATATTTTCAGAGAGAAATCCAAAGTTTGTGAAAAAGTTAATGATTTTTTTTTATATAATCACATTTGGTGATGAAATGGTGGCAGGAAATATACCAAAATGGGCCTAGATCAATACCTTGGGTTATCTACTTAGACAATATATAGTTTTGCCATTCACTACCGGGACTTTCAGAGAAAAACTTGCATCTTGACTAGCCAAAACTAGTCAAACCCTTTAACTTTGTTCTCATTTCCTATGCTGTTGGAATTTTATCCTCATTGAATAAATAATTGGATTTTTAATTTGGAGGAGGTCTGCATGCTCTTTTTTCTTCATTTTTCCAATGGATTACAAGGAATCCTCTTTTGCAGTCTCCACCTTTCAGTCCCCGCTCTTGGTTGCCACAGAGCTATACCCATACCTTTTGATTGATGCCTGTCACACTCGGCAATGCTGGATTACTAAGCAGATAACCCAACCAATTGAAACCGGCATATCCGCATAAACCCCCATGCTAACATCAGGCCTGGTTCCCAGGCGAAGGAGCAGGAGAAGCAATGGTGGCTTACGAACAGTAAGTGAAGAAATAGGTAATACCTATACGCCTACACCCACATTTGCACCTATTCCGGGATAAAGGCAACGGCGGTCAGCAGATTGTGTCGGCAGAAGGGCGAGTGAATGTATATATATCCCCTACTCCGCATCAGTGGATGCCGATTTTGAACTTTCAATGGGGTTGATGTGTGCTGGATATTGAATGTAAGAAGTGTTTTGCATCGGTTATCAGCAGTTTTTGGGTTACTTCTAGAGGCATCTTTATACCCTCTATTTAATTCAGAAGTTGCTGTCTATCGTTTATCAAAATTCTCTGGGTAATCTCTCACTTAAAATAACAAGTGGATACAAGGTGCTATTAGATCGTTATTGACCTGGAAAAATCTCACTGGGGAATTGTTGTTTATTTTTATATAAATATACTGTGTATATATATATATATATATATATATATATATATATATGTATATGTATATATATATATATATATATATATATATATATATATATATATATATATATATATATATATATATATATATATATATATATATATATAAAGTAGACAACCCATTGTATTGATCTAGGCCCATTTTGGTATATTTCATGCCATTATTTCATTGCCAAATGTGGGTTTCTCACTGAAATTATTTACAAACAGCTTGTGCAATTATGGCACAAATGATTGTAAATGCTTCTCTGGGATCCCCTTTGTTCAGAAATAGCAGACATATATGGCTATGCCATTGCTTTTCGGTAAATAGAAGGCCACTAATTGCAGCTGCACATCACACTTCTATTATTCCGAGCAGTGAAGGGATTAATTAGGAAGCCTGTAAATTTAATTTTAGCTTTAGTGTTGAGATTACCCTCCCACCTGACACTTTCCACCCCCAGCTCCCTTCGCTCCCCCACTGGTCACCCCCATCTTAAGTACTGGCAGACAGTCTGCCAATAAAAAAAAATACAACTTTTTTTTTATTATTATTAAAAAAATAATCTGCAGTGTAGGATCACCCTAACCCTCCAACCTCCCTGATCCCCCCTCAAACAGCTCTCTTACGCTGCCCTATCTATTGCCACCATCTTAGGTACTGGCAGCTGTCTGCCAGTACCTATAAATCCCTTTATTTTTTTCTTTATTTTTTGTGTAGTGTAGTGGTCCCACCACCTCCAGTGATCACCATTTAGTACCCCACTCGGCACCCTCAAACCACTTTTCTTCAGTTTAGCTGCCCCATCCCTCCCTGTCCCATTTTGTAGCGTAGGGTAAAGCGCTCCCACTCCCTCCCCTTCCCTCTGCTGCTGAGCCGCCACCCACCGGCACCGGCAGAAGATGATTACAGACGGTGACACACACAGAGTCACCGCAGTGACATGCAGTGACATCAGAGGCTGGTGAGGCAGTGGCTAGGATACGCCTTCATTCTTTAGATATCCTTTGTTGAAGAAATAGCAATGCACATGGGTGAGCTAATCGCATGAGGTATCTATGTGCAGCTACCAATCAGCAGCTACTGAGCATATTTAGATATGTTTTTCAACAAAGGATATCAAATGAATTAAGACAATTAGATATTAGATGTAAATTGGAAAGTTATTTAAAATTGCATACTCTTTCTAAATCATGAAAGAAAACATATGGGTTTCATGTCCCTTTAAATGGTGTCTTGGAAAACTGGTCAACTTAGTAAACATCTGATTTTAGTCTAAAGGATTGTAACAGAAACTCTTGCCAGATAACAAAATGCTTGCTCTGATTATGAGATCTAGAAATCCAGGCCCATTAAAATATGTTTAAAACATACTTTATATTATTATTATTATTATTATTATTATTATTATTATTATTCTTTATTTATAAAGCGCCAACAGATTCCGCAGCGCTGTTCATAGGTAGCAAAGATAAAAGGACAGTACAATATGAGAAACCAGACAAAATTTAACAAACAAATACAGGAGGAATTGGGAGCCCTGTTCCCGTGGGAACTTACAATCTAAATGGGTAGGAGGTTGAGAAACAGGAGGTGGGGACTGCAAAGGTGGGAATGATGTTAGTGTGAAGTTAGATGAGGGCAACTATTAGGCAAGTGGAATTGATTAGTTACTGATTTGGTTATAGGCTTCCATGAACAAGAAGGTCTTTAGGGAGCGTTTAAAGGAGGAGAGGTTGGGGGAAAGTCTGACAGCACGTGGAAGTGCATTCCAGAGGGTTGGTGCCGCATGAGAGAAGCCCTGTAGTCTAGCATGAAAGGAGGTGATGGTAGAAGAGGCAAGGAGTAGATTGTTGTTGGATCTTAGGGGACGAGCTGCAGTATATTTGTTGATGAGTGAGGACAGGTATGGGGGCCTGCATTGGTAAGGGCTTTGTAGGTCAAAGTGAGAATTTTGAATTTAATTCTGCTGTGAATGGGGAGCCAGTGAAGGGACTCACAGAGGGGTGCAGCAGATACAGAGCGTCGGGAGAGGTGGATTAGCCTAGCAGAGGCATTTAGGATTGATTGAAGGGGGGAGAGGCGGGAGAGAGGAAGGCCAGTTAGTAGGTTGTTACAGTAGTCAAGCCCGGAAATTACTAGGGATTGGATTAGCTGTTTAGTCGTTTCAGCACTCAGAAAAGGACGAATTTTGGAGATATTGCGTAGGTGGTTGCGACAGGATGAAGAGAGCGATTGGATGTGGGGTATGAAGGACAGATTGGAGTCGAGTGTAACTCCAAGGCAGCGGACTTGGGGTGATGGGGAGATAGTGGTGTCACCGACAGTGATAGTAAAGTTAGAAACTGGAGTAGAATTAGTTGGGGGGATTAGAAGAAGCTCAGTCTTGGACATATTGATTTTTAGGTGGTGAGAGGCCATCCAGGAAGAAATGCCAGATAAGCAGCCGCTGATGTGGGAAAGGACAGAAGGAGAGAGTGCAAGGGTGGATAGGTAGATCTGAGTATCATCAGCATAGAGGTGATAGTTGAAGCCATAGCTACTAATAAGTTTACCCAGTGAGGAAGTATAAATAGAGAAGAGTAGAGGGCCTAGAACAGAGCCTTGAGGTACTCCAACAGACAGAGGCAGTGGAGAGGATGAGTCGCCAGCAAATGAGACAGAAAAGGACCTATTAGAGAGATAAGAGTGGATCCAGGAGAGGGCAATGTCACAGAGCCCAAGGGAGCTCAGAGTCCGTAGGAGGAAGGGATGGTCAACAGTGTCAAAGGCAGCAGACAGGTCAAGTAAGATAAGTATAGAATAGTGGCCATTGTTTTTAGCAGAAAGAAGATCATTGGTAACCTTGGTGAGGGCAGTCTCAGTTGAGTGTTGGGGACGGAAGCCAGATTGCAGGGGGTCAAGCAATGAGTTGGAGGATAGGAAGTGTGTTAGGCGATCGAAAACTAGTTTTTCCAGGACTTTAGAAGCTAGTGGAAGTAGTGATATGGGGCGGTAGTTTGCAGGAGAATTGGGGTTGAGGGAGGGTTTTTTGAGGATGGGGTGACCTTTGCATGTTTGAAGGATGATGGAAATGAACCAGTAGTAAGGGATCGGTTGAATATGTGAGTAAGAGCTGGGGTGAGGGTAGAGGACAGAGAGGGTATTAGATGTGAAGGGATAGGGTCAAGGGGGCATGTAGTGAGGTGTGAGGAAGATATTAGGGAACTCACTTCATTCTCAGTGGTTGGGGGGAAGGTACTGAGAGTGTTGGAGGGGGTGACCGGGGGCGGAGATGAAAGGTTGCAGTCTTGTGGTGGGATGTTGCTTCTGATGGTAAGTGTTTTGTTGAAAAAGTAATCTGCCAAGTTTTGAGCACTAAAGTCAGATGAGGGGGTGGTGCAGGTGGATAGAGGAGAGTGTTGAAAATGGAGAAGAGACGTTTAGGGTTTGAGGAGTGAGAAGATATAAGAGAAGAGAAGTAGTTTTGCTTGGCTAAGTGAAGGGCAGAGGAGTAAGAATAAAGAATGAACTTATAGTGTAGGAAATCATGTTCAGAGCGGGATTTCCTCCAGGCACGTTCAGCAGCATGGGAGCATTTTTGTAGATAGCGTGTTTGCTGAGAGTGCCAGGGCTGGAGCTGAGGACGTGGGGTTTTGCCTATTTGTGGAGGAGCAAGGGTGTCGAGGGCAGAGGAGAGAGTATTGTTATAGTGGTTTGTAGCAAGGTCAGGGCAGGATACTGTGGAAGTGTGGGGAAGGCGTTTTTGAATAAGGTTAGAAAGTTGGAGAGGATCCACAGTGTGCAGATTTTTACAGGTGCGGGGGCGGGGGTAGAAATAGGTTTAGCCTGTACATTGAGATTATAGGTGAGCAGATGGTGGTCTGAGATGGGAAATGGGCGACAGGTGACATCAGAAGGGGAGCAGAGGTAGGAGAATACCAGATCAAGAGAGTGTCCATCACGGTGAGTAGGGAATAGGGTGGATTGTGAAAGACTAAAGGAGTTTGTGAGTGAGAGAAGTTTAGAGGCAGCAGGGGTAGATGGGTTATCAATGGGGATGTTGAAGTCCCCTAAGATTAGAGCAGGTGTATTTGTAGAGAGAAAGTGAGAAAGCCAGGCAGCAAAGTTGTCGAGGAATTGGGAGGTTGGTCCAGGGGGGCGATAGATAACTGCCACCTTGAGGGAGAGGGGGGAGAAAATGCGGATGCAATGGACTTCAAAGGAGGAAAAGGAAAGAGATGGATGAGGATGGAGGTGCTGATAGAAGCAAGAAGGGGACAATAAGATTCCAACACCGCCACCATGTCTCTCACCTGGCCTAGGTGTGTGGCTAAAGTGGAGACCGCCGTGCGTTAGATTAGAGCAGCAATGGAAGCAGTGTCAGAGGAAGAAAGCCAAGTTTCAGTAATTGCTAGAAGATTGAAAGCGTTAGAAACAAACAGGTCGTGAACAGTTGTAAGTTTGTTACAGACAGAGCGTGCATTCCAGAGGGCACAAGAAAAGAGAGGGGATAAGCGCTGTGGGTTAATGGAGATGAGATGGTTGGGATCGCGTGACCTTGAGTTTGTATTGTGGGGGACTGAGCGAGAGTGTATGAGTGTGGTGATTTTTACTTTAATGCTGCAAATTATGCTTATAGATTCCTTCATTATTCAGTAAATATAAAAATGTCTTGATCCAGTGGTGGCTGGTGAAATTTAAAGATGGTGGGGCGCTTGACCCCACCCCTTTAAATAAAGCCACATCCTCAGATGGCACTACCAAAAAAAGGGGAGGGCATACCTGTTATTATTTATAGAAAGCACATTGCACAATGATTGAGGGGTAACAGTGTCTCCTCTTGAAAATGTCCTAAGTTCAGAAACTTTAAGACTTTAAGTCGTAGCGGTAGTGGTGGAGGTCTAGGGGCCCATAGGTGTAGCAGTGTGCACAGTCATCACCTCTTGGGCTGAGGGCTCATGTCATGACCAAGTTCATATTTAATAAGACAGATTGCCTAGAGCATTGCTCTTTTTTTTGGTATGCCTTCCAAATCTCTGCCTGCCTTGTAATATCCATTCCATAGTATTTTTTTATTTAATTTGCAAGAACAACAAATAGCTTGACAATAAATAGTTACAGGAGATTCTCAAAGAGCCTCTTTGAGAATCCCCTGTAACTATTTATTGTCAAGCTATTTGTTTTTCTTGCAAATTAAATAAAAAAATAATATGGATATTACAAGGCAGGCAGAGAATTTGAAGGCATACCAAAAAAAGAGCAATGCTCTAGGCACTCTGTCTTATTAATTATGAACTTGGTCATGACATGAGCCCTCAGCCCAAGAGGTGATGATCGTGCACAAGTGCACACTGTGACTGCATGCACAGCTACACCTATGGGCCACTAGACCTCCACCACTACTGCTACGACTTTAAAGTCTACTACTGTCTTAAAGTTTGAACTTCAACTTAGGACTTTTTCAAGAGGAGACAGTGACACTGTACCTCGCAATCATTGTGTAATGAATGTGCTAAGCTTTCTATAAATAATAACAGGTATGCCCTGCCTGTCCTCCCTAAATAAAAGTAAAAGAGTGAGAGTCAGTACTAGAGACAACTTACAACTTACAAGACATATGGATTGGAATTGGCGCAACTGCGCAACAACGTGGGTCATGCCGGATTGCCGGGCCCTGGGGGGAACAGCATGGCAGCTGTAGCAGCTCTCACTCACTGACCTGGCTGGCTGATGATGGGATTGGGATCACTGACTCACGTCCAGTCTCACGACTCCTGCTGACAACGAGTGTGCACTGCGAGTGTGACGGTGGCCGTGCGTGGCTGGCTCAGGGCTGCCGCTGCTGCAGTCACAGTGGAGGGAGACACAAGACCTCGGCTCTCTGCCTCTCACCTCTTCCAGTTCTTCACTGTCCTCAGCTCACTCAGTGTCTCAGTGAGCACATGACAGCGCGCGCTGCATCTCAGTCTCCCTCCGCGCCTGGATGATCTGCCGCACCAGTATAGTCCCACCCCCACTGACTAAGTCACTCACTGTCAGTGAGACTAGGACCGCGGCGCTGATTGGCTGATGGGGCAAACAGGGCTCCCAAGGCTGGTATAGACCAGCCTCCATTGGGAGCGGTATGGGCCGCAAAGAGGACTCAGAGACTTTTGCCAGCAGCCACTGAGTGGCAGTCTAACTCTCCGCCGGCCCATACAAACAAATACAAACATATTGCGCAACGGTAGGGCTCACAGCCTCTGCCTACTTGCGCAATGTGTATGTATTTGATAGGATTTTGAATCAATAATTATGCAGCGCATGAGCGCAGTGACACGCGCAATTAATCAAACCGGGGGGGGGGGTCACCCGAAAATACCAAAAAAAAAATTATATTTTTTTTTTTTTATTTTATTATTAATTAAATCAGGTGTAATTACACAGATAGGACAGGTGAGGTGCTGCCTCACCTGCCTCCTATGACAGCACGTCACTGAGTCACCGTCTGTAACGATCAGGCATCTTCCTCATACGTAGGCGGAGCACCGATCGCGGTCTGGCTCCATATGCGGCAGATGCCTGAAGATTCAGGAGCTCCAGCTCTCGGCTGTTATGTTACAGCTGGAGCTTCCTGAAGTGAAGACGTCTTGCAGTATGACAGGCAAAGTACTGCAAGACGTCTATATATACGTCTTATTGGGATATGAAACTCAAATTTGTTCTTTCATGATTCCGATAGAGCATTTGATTTTAAACAACTTTCTAATGTACTTTTATTATCCTTTTTTCTTTGTTCTCTGTGTATCTTTTGTTGAAAAGCAGGGGCGTAGTATGCTTAGGAGTCGGCCCAATTCTGGAGCTCTATACAGCTTTAGTTTTGCAAGAATGTTATCCATATGCAAGAGCACTAGATGTCAGCACTATTTTCTGTCATATTTTGCTCCAGATGCCTACCTAGGTATCTCTTCAACAAAGAATATCATGGGAACAAAGCAAATTTGATAATAGAAGTAAATTGGAAACTTTTTTCTCTTGTAAGGTGTATCCAGTCCACGGATCATCCATTACTTGTGGGATATTTTCCTTCCCAACAGGAAGTTGCAAGAGGATCACCCACAGCAGAGCTGCTATATAGCTCCTCCCCTAACTGCCATATCGTCATTCTCTTGCAACTCTCAACAAGCATGGAGGTAGTAAGAGGAAAGTGGTGAAATGTAGCTGTTATCTTGCTTCAATCAAGAGTTTATTATTTTTAAATGGTACCGGAGTTGTACTATTTTGTCCCAGGCAGAAAAAGAAGAAGAATCTGCCTGTGATTTCTATGATCTTAGCAGGTTGTAACTAAGATCCATTGCTGTTCTCACACATGACTGAAGAAAGAGGTAACTTCAGCGGGGGAATGGCGTGCAGGTTATCCTGCTATGAGGTATGTGCAGTTAAAAATTTTTCTAGAAGATGTGAATGCTAGAAAATGCTGCTGATACCATATTTATGTAAGGTAAGCCTGAATACAGTGATTTAATAGCGACTGGTATTATGCTTACTTTCTGAGGTAATACTCTTATAGATTTGCAATATAAAACGTTTGCTGGCATGTTTAAACGTTTTTATATATACTTTGGTGATAAAACTTTATTGGGGCCTAGTTTTTTTCCACATGGCTGGCTTAAATTTGCCTAGAAACAGTTTCCTGAGGCTTTCCACTGTGTTACTATGAGTGGGAGGGGCCTAATTTAGCGCTTTTTTGCTCAGTAACTTTTACAGACTGAGACATCCAGCTTCCTCCAAGAGTCCCCTGAATGCTATAGGACCTCTCTCAAGGGCTCTTAGGCTATCCAAAATCGTTTGTTGGGGAAGGTAGGCCCACAGCAAGGCTGTGGCAGTTTGGTTTGACTGTTAAAAAACGTCTATATCGTATTTTTTATTCGTTTTTTGAACTAAGGGGTTAATCATCCATTTGCAAGTGGGTGCAATGCTCTGTTAGCTTATTATATACACTGTAAAAATTTTGTTTGATTTACTGCTTTTCACTGTTTTTCAAATTCTGACAAAATTTGTTTCTCTTAAAGGCACAGTTCCGTTTTTATTTTTTGCTTGTTAACTTGATTTAAAGTGTTTTCCAAGCTTGCTGGTCTCATTGCTAGTCTGTTTAAACATGTCTGACATAGAGGAAACTCCTTGTTCATTATGTTTAAAAGCCATGGTGGAACCCCCTCTTAGAATGTGTACCAAATGTACTGATTTCACTTTAAGTAATAAAGATCATATTCTGTCTTTAAAAAATGTATCACCAGAGGAATCTGACGAGGGGGAAGTTATGCTGACTAACTCGCCCCACGTGTCAGACCCTTTGACTCCCGCTCAAGGGACTCACGCTCTAATAGCGCCAAGTACATCTAGTGCGCCCATAGCGTTTACTTTACAAGACATGGCGGCGGTCATGGATAATACACTGTCTGCGGTATTGTCCAGACTACCTGGGTTTAGAGGAAAGCGAGACAGCTCTGGAGTTAGAAGAAATACAGAGCATACTGCCGCTTTAAGAGCTATGTCTGATACTCCGTCACAATATACAGAAGTTGAGGAAGGAGAGCTTCTTTCTGTGGGTGATGTTTCTGACTCAGGAAAAAAGATTCAACCTGATTCTGATATGTCTACATTTAAATTTAAGCTTGAACACCTCCGCGTGTTGCTCAGGGAGGTTTTAGCTGCTCTGAATGACTGTGATACAATTGCAGTGCCAGAAAAATTGTGTAGATTGGACAAATACTATGCAGTGCCGGTGTGCACTGATGTTTTTCCAATACCTAAAAGGTTTACAGAAATTATTACTAAGGAATGGGATAGATCAGGTGTGCCGTTCTCTCCCCCTCCTATTTTTAAGAAAATGTTTCCAATAGATGCCACCACACGGGACTTATGGCAGACAGTCCCTAAGGTGGAGGGAGCAGTTTCTACCCTAGCTAAGCGTACTACTATCCCTGTCGAGGACAGTTGTGCTTTCTCAGATCCAATGGATAAAAAGTTAGAGGGTTACCTTAAGAAAATGTTTATTCAACAAGGTTTTATTCTACAGCCCCTTGCATGCATTACCCCAGTCACTGCTGCTGCGGCTTTCTGGTTTGAGTCTCTGGAAGAGGCTTTACAGGTAGAGACCCCATTGGATGACATACTTGACAAGCTTAGAGCACTTAAGCTAGCCAATTCTTTTGTTTCGGATGCCATTGTTCATTTGACTAAACTAACGGCAAAAAATTCTGGTTTTGCTATTCAAGCGCGCAGGGCGCTATGGCTTAAATCATGGTCAGCTGACGTTACTTCAAAGTCTAAGCTGCTTAACATTCCCTTCAAGGGGCAAACCCTATTCGGGCCTGGTTTGAAGGAGATTATTTCTGATATCACTGGAGGAAAAGGTCATGCCCTTCCTCAGGATAGGTCCAAATCAAGGGCCAAACAGACTAATTTCCGTGCCTTTCGAAACTTCAAGGCGAGTGCGGCATCAACTTCCTCTAATGCAAAACAAGAGGGAACTTTTGCCCAGTCCAAGTCGGTCTGGAGACCTAACCAGACCTGGAACAAGGGTAAGCAGGCCAAAAAAGCCTGCTGCTGCCCCTAAGACAGCATGAAGTATCAGCCCCCTATCCGGTAACGGATCTAGTAGGGGGCAGACTTTCGCTCTTCGCCCAGGCTTGGGCAAGAGATGTCCAGGATCCCTGGGCGTTGGAAATTGTATCCCAGGGATATCTTCTGAACTTCAGAGCTTCTCCTCCAAAAGGGAGATTTCACCTTTCACAATTATCTGCAAACCAGATAAAGAGAGAGGCATTCTTACACTGTGTTCAAGACCTCCTAGTTATGGGAGTGATCCATCCAGTTCCAAAGGAGGAACAAGGACAGGGTTTTTACTCAAATCTGTTTGTGGTTCCCAAAAAAGAGGGAACCTTCAGACCAATTTTAGATCTCAAGATCTTAAACAAATTCCTCAGAGTCCCATCATTCAAGATGGAGACTATTCGTACCATCCTACCTATGATCCAGGAGGGTCAATACATGACTACAGTGGATTTAAAGGATGCTTATCTTCACATTCCGATACACAAAGACCATCATCGGTTACTCAGGTTTGCCTTCCTGAACAGGCATTACCAGTTTGTAGCTCTTCCGTTTGGGTTAGCTACAGCCCCAAGTATCTTTACGAAGGTTTTGGTGTCACTTCTGGCCGTCCTAAGACTGCAGGGCATATCAGTGGCCCCTTATTTAGACGACATTCTGATACAGGCGTCAAATTTCCAAATTGCCAAGTCTCATACGGACATGGTTCTGGCATTTCTGAGGTCGCATGGGTGGAATGACTCTCACAAGAGTCTCCTTTCTGGGAACTCTAATAGATTCTGTAGAAATGAGGATTTACCTGACAGTCCAGGTTATCAAAACTTCTAAATTCCTGCCGTGCTCTTTATTCCACTTCTCGCCCTTCGGTGGCTCAGTGTATGGAAGTAATCGGCTTGATAGTAGCGGCAATGGACATAGTGCCGTTTGCACGCCTACATCTCAGACCGCTGCAACTATGCATGCTCAGTCAGTGGAATGGGGATTACACAGATTTTTTCCCTCTACTAAATCTGGATCAATAGACCAGGGATTCTCTTCTCTGGTGGCTATCTCGGGTCCATCTGTCCAAGGGAATGACCTTTCGCAGGCCAGATTGGACAATTGTAACGACAGATGCCAGCCTTCTAGGCTGGGGAGCAGTCTGGAACTCCCTGAAGGCTCAGGGATTATGGATTCAGGAGGAGACACTCCTTCCAATAAACATTTTGGAACTAAGAGCGATATTCAATGCTCTTCAGGCTTGGTCTCAGCTAGCGACAATGAGGTTCATAAGATTTCAGTCGGACAACATCACGACTGTGGCTTACATCAACCATCAAGGGGGAACGAGGAGTTCCCTAGCGATGTTAGAAGTCTCAAAGATAATTCGCTGGGCAGAGATTCACTCTTGTCACCTATCAGCTATCCATATCCCAGGTGTAGAGAACTGGGAGGCGGATTTTCTAAGTCGACAGACTTTTCATCCGGGGGAGTGGGAACTCCATCCGGAGGTGTTTGCACAATTGATTCATCGTTGGGGCAAACCAGAAACTGGATCTTATGGCATCTTGCCCAGAAAGCCAAACTTCCTTGTTACAGATCCAGGCCAGGGTATCCCAAGCCACGCTAATAGATGCTCTAGCAGCGCCTTGGTCCTTCAACCTGGCGTAATGTGTTTCCACCGTTTCCTCTGCTCCCTCGTCTGATTGCCAAAATCAAGCAGGAGAGAGCATCGGTGATCTTGATAGTGCCTGCGTGGCCACGCAGGACTTGGTATGCAGATCTGGTGGACATGTCATCCTTTCCACCATGAACTCTGCCGCTGAGACAGGACCTTCTACTTCAAGGTCCTTTCAACCATCCAAATCTAATTTCTCTGAAACTGACTGCCTGGAGATTGAATGCTTGATTTTATCAAAGCGTGGCTTCCCCGAGTCAGTCATTGATACCTTAATTCAGGCACGAAAGCCTGTCACCAGGAAAATCTATCATAAGATATGGCGTAAATATCTTTATTGGTGTGAATCCAAGAGCTACTCATGGAGTAAGGTCAGGATTCCCAGGATATTATCTTTTCTCCAAGAAGGATTGGAAAAAGGATTGTCAGCTAGTTCCTTAAAGGGACAGATTTCTGCTCTATCTATTCTTTTGCACAAGCGTCTGGCAGATGTTCCAGACGTTCAGGCATTTTGTCAGGCTTTAGTTAGAATCAAGCCTGTGTTTTATACCTGTTGCTCCGCCTTGGAGCTTAAAGTTGGTTTCTTAAAGTTCTCAAGGGGGTTCCGTTTGAACCCTCTTCATTCCATAGATATCAAACTTTTAATCTTGGAAAGTTCTTTTTTGGTAGCTATTTTCCTCGGCTCGTAAGTTTCCGAGTATCGCCTGAACAATGTGATTCTCCGTATCTTATCTTCCATGCAGATAATGTAGTTCTGCGTACCAACCTGGATTTTACCTAAGTGGTATCTTATAAGAATATCAATCAGGAATTGTTGTTCCATCATTGTGTCCTAATGCCTGTCTTCAAAGAAGGAACGTCTATTACAGCAATCTTAACGTGGTTCGTGCTTTAAAGTATTATTTACAAGCTACTAAAGATTTTCGTCAAACATCCTGCTTTGTTCTTGTCTACTCTGGAGAGAGGAGAGGGGCCAAAAGGCTTCGGCAACCTCTCTTTCGTTTTGGCTGAAGAAGCATAATCCGCTATCTTATGAACTACTGCTGGCCAGCAGCCTCCTGAAAGGATTACAGCTCATTCTACTAGAGCTGTGGCTTCCACATGGGCCTTTAAAAATGAGGCTTCTGTTGAACAGATTTGCAAGGCGGTGACTTGGTCTTCGCTTCATACCTTTTCAAAATTCTATAAATTTGATACTTTTGCTTCTTCGGAGGCTATTTTTGGGAGAAAGGTTTTACAGGCAGTGGTACCTTCCGTTTAAGTACCTGCCTTGTCCCTCCCTTCATCCGTGTACTTTAGCTTTGGTATTGGTATCCCACAAGTAATGGATGATCCGTGGACTAGATACACCTTACAAGAGAAAACATAATTTATGCTTACCTGATAAATTTATTTCTCTTGTGGTGTATCCAGTCCACGGCCCGCCCTGTCATTTTTAAGGCAGGTATTTTTTCATTTTAAACTTCAGTCACCACTGCACCCTATGGTTTCTCCTTTCTCTGCTTGTCTTCGGTCGAATGACTGGATATGGCAGTTAGGGGAGGAGCTATATAGCAGCTCTGCTGTGGGTGATCCTCTTGCAACATCCTGTTGGGAAGGGAGAATATCCCACATGTAATGGGATGATCCGTGGACTGGATACACCACAAGAGAAATAAAATTTATCAGGTAAGCATAAATTATGTTTTTTAAATACCTATCATATGGCTAGATTTACAAAATTGTCTTGAAGCTGTTGGCCAAAGGTTTCAATTAAATGCTGTTATTTTTTTGTTGTTGTTTTTTACAGTAGAATATACTGTATTTATGCTTAAAAGGGACATAAAAATCAAAACCATTTTTAATGATTTAGATAGAACATACAATTTTAAGCAACTTTCCAATTTACTTCTATGATCAATTTTTATTTGTTTTCTTGTTACCTTGTTGAAAATCAGGAAGGTATGTTCAGCGAGTGTGAACGTGTCTGCAACACTATATAGACAGGCAGTTATGCAACAGTGTTAAACATTTGCAAGAGCACTAGATGAAAGCACTATTCCTTCATCTAGATAACTCTTCAACAAAGAATAACATGAGAATAGAAGTCAATTGAAACCTTTTTAAAATTGTACTCTCCAGCATGAAAGAAAAATGTTGGGTTTCATATTTAAACCCAAATACAGTTTAATTTAATTTTACAGCAGTGTTCATTTCGCTGCCTAGACGTACTGGTCAAAAAGTTGTATTCTTTACAAATAAACTTACAATTTTACATTGTTACGTATACTTATTTTCCTACTTTTCGATTTTTGTTATACCGAAACTCATTTGAATCTGAGGTAAAAAAAAAAAAGGAAATGTAATGTATTTATTTAAGATATGTTATTTGTGTTTTAAAGTGTGTTTTAAAAGGGACACTAAACCCAAATTATTTCTTTCATGATTCAGATAGAGCATTCAATTTTAGCAACTTTCTAATTTACTCCTCTTATCAATTTTTCTTTGTTCTCTTGCTTTCTTTATTTGAAAAAGAAGGCATCTAAGCTAAGAAACCAGACAATTTTTGGTTCATAACTTGGACAGCACTTGTTTATTGGTGCTGTCAAATCAGCAAGGACAACCCAGGTTGTGAACCAAAAATGGGCAGGCTTCTAAACTGACATTCCTGCTTTTCAAATAAAGATAGCAAGAGAATGAAGAAAAAATTGATAATAGGAGTAAATTAAAAACCAAAACATTTGGGTTCAGTGTCCCTTTAAAGGGACAGTCTACTCCAGACTTTTTATTGTTCTAAAAAAGATAGATAATCCCTTTATTACCCATTCCCCAGTTTTGCAGCACGGTTGTTTTACCTCTGTGATTACCTGGTATCTAAGCCTCTGCAGTCTGTCCCCTTATTTCAGTTCTTTTGATAGACATTTTAGCCAATCATGGCCCTCTCATAAGTAACTTCACAGGGGTGAGCACAATGTTATCTATATGGCACACATTAACTAATGCCCTCTAGCTGTGAAAAACTTTCAAATGCATTCAGATAAGAGGTTGGCGTTCAAGGGCTTAGAAATAAGCATATGAACCTACCTAGGTTTAGCTTTTTCATCTAAGAATACCAAGAGAACAAAGCAAATTTGATTATAAACGTAAATTGGAAAGTTGTTTAAAATCACATGTAAATTACAAAAAATTACATCTAAATCATGAAAGTTTAATTTTGACTAGACTGTCCTTTTAACTGCAAAAAAAAATACCTGTATAGCTTCCACTAACAAAGCGGTGGGAATTGCACAAACATACACTTCCTGTACATTAAAGTAGTTTATTTAAAATATTAAACACGTTAAATATTGCTCTCTTATGGCTGGTAGATTTATTTACTTTTTAGTTTAATGTCCCTTTAAACTTTACACACAAAGCTGAGACAGACAGAAATATCACACAGGCTGATTCCTCTGTACAGTGTAATACCAGCTCTCTCTAGCATGCAGTATTGTCACCCTGGGGTTAATGGCCGTCACAGGGCACTTCCTTGTTTTACCTGTATGGGTTCCTCCCCTCATCAGGTTGCCTGGGGGATTTGCCTTTCAGGGAATGTGATGTTATTACACATCATACCTGCTGCAGGAAGCAGGAAGAGAATAGCTGTTTGTTAACGAAGGAAGGAGCTGACCACAGGGATGAACGGACAGCAAAAATATAAAGGTAAATGTAACGTATACTGGAGGAGAAGCGAGCCAGGAGAAAATTCAGATGAGACTAAGGGCTAGATTTTATTAAGAGCCCTACGGCTGCAAGTTCTCATAAGAACTTGCTCGCCGTAATTTTATCAAGCGAGGCAGTCACCAAGGCCGCTGCTTCCCTAACCTCTTTGCCACCTCTAAGGTGGCGAAATTCAATCTCCTCGGTCTGACAGCTCCTGCCCGCGCTTGATTGCTGTGCGTGGGCAGGGGGCGGGATTGCACGCGAGGCACAAAATTGCGCTGGTGTGCAATGGCGAATACCTGCGGGTAATTTCGCCCTGCCACAGGCGAGCTGAGGGCGTACAGGGGCGCGTATACGCCCCCTGTCCGCCTCAGCTTTAATAAATCTAGCCCTAAGAGTTCTTTTTAATTGGGAGATAAATAGACATTTGTTTTACAATAGATACATATGGCACAAGGGCATTAGTATACAAATGTCACCTTAACGTAGGGTTGCCACCCGTCCCTTAAAATACAGAAGCACTTATAAGTTACACATGCTGTGCAGGGTGGTGCAGGGAGGAATATAATGGTGCTGTCCAAAACACAAATACATGTTCCTCCCTGTATACCCTAGCAGGCATGTGTAACTCATAAAGTGTCCAGGAAAACATGCTGAGGTGGCAACCCTTAGTAATCAAGGGCCAAGACTTCTAGTAAATGAAATATACTGGAGTGCTGCATAGCTTCTCCCATTGGTCCATCATAAATCAAAGTACAAATGAAAGCTGAGCAGTCTCATATAGAAAATGAAAAATCTTTATTTGACAAACAGCAGGCGTTTTCATTGCTCATGCCCTTTGCAAGATCAGGAGTCCCAAAATGTTGCTGTTTGTCAAAGTTTTTTCCCCGTCTATATGAGAGTGCAGCTTTCATTTGTACTTTTAATGTTACGTTTAAGGTGAGACGTGGCCAGCAGTAAGTTATGCAGAGAAGAAGATGGGGGTTGAGGCTGTGCTGAGATTGCCTGTCATTCATAAGCTGGAAGAAAAGGCAGAGGCGGCAGATATAGAGAAAAATCTTACAACAGCACTACAGCAGGAACTACTCCTAAAGTCACATTTCTTGGGCTCTTATGGTTTAACAAATGTATGATGATTAGTCATTAAAAATCAAGTAAATCAGGGGTTGTTGTAAGTAGAATTGGGAAAGCAATGTTCCCAAGACAGAGCTTATAAGGGGACATGAAACCTAATTGTTTCTTTCATATTCAGATAGAGCATTAATGTTTAAACTTGTCAAGTTACTTTATCAAATTTGATTTAGTCTTTTGGTATCCTTGTGTGAAGGAGCAGCATGCCCTACTGGAGCTAGCTGAACGATATCTTGTAATCCAATGAGAAGAGGCAGCTAGCTCCCAGTAGTGTTACTGAGCCTACCTAGGTATAATTGTCAACCAAAGATACCAAAAGAACAAAGCAAAATAGATATCTGAATCATGAAAAATATTGACTATAAGGGCTTAAGGGGATAGTAAAGTAAGTATTTGTTGTATTTATAAGGCAATATTTTACTATGTATTATGCTTTTAGTTTTGTTTGGGGGGTTTTAAAAGAGGTTTCTATGATGTATAAAACAGATTGTTTTGCTTTAATGCCTTTAGAGACTACAGAGCTGTGGGGATTTGTCCTTATTAGCCAACGAGTATAATAGTTTTATATAGTTACATAGTAATAAAGGTTTGACTCAAGTCTATCAAGTTCATCTTACACACATTCCTGTTCAATTGTTTCAAAAGAAGGCAGAAAAACTAAAGTGATTATCATGTCTGTACAACTATGTATTTCCTGCTACATTTAAAGGGATAGTAAACCCTAAAATGTTCTTTTATGATTCAGATAGAACA
Source organism: Bombina bombina (assembly GCF_027579735.1). Classification (NCBI taxonomy): domain Eukaryota; kingdom Metazoa; phylum Chordata; class Amphibia; order Anura; family Bombinatoridae; genus Bombina; species Bombina bombina. The sequence continues at coordinate 95,658,656 of NC_069509.1, forward strand.
TACAATTTTAAACAACTTTCCAATTTAATTTGTATTATCACATTTTCTTCATTCTCTTGTTATCCATTGCTGAAGGGACAGCATTGCACTACTGACAGGAAGATAAAAATATCTATTTAGCCAATCACAAGAGACAAAAGTGTGCAGGCACCAATAAGCAGCAGCTCCCACTAGTGTATGATATGTGCATATTCATTTTCTAACAAGGGATACTAAGAGAACGAAGCACATTTGAAAATAGAAGTGAATTTAAAAGTGTCTTAAAATGACCTGCTCTATATGAATCATGCACGTTTAATTTTGCCTTTCCTATCCCTTTAAATAAAGGAACAGTCAAAATGAAACTTTCATAATTCAGATAGAGCAGCAATTTTAAATAATTTCCCAATTTACTTATATGATCTCATTTGCTTTTTTTTCTCTTGGTAACCTTTGTTGAAAAGCATACCTATGTAGGCTCAGGAGCAAAAATGCAATACTGGAAGCTAGCTTCTGATTGGTGGCTGCACATAAATGCCTTTTGTGATTGGCTCACCTGATGAGTTCAGCTAGCTCCCAGTAGTGTATTGCTGCTCCTTCAGCAAATGATGCCAAGAGAATGAAGCAAATTTGATAGTTGAAGAAAACGGAATAGCTATTTAAAATTGTATGTTCTATCTGAATCATGAAATCATTTTTTGGGTTTCTTTAAAGCACGATATTAAAAAAACAAACTAATAAAAATAATTGGAAACCACTACTTAAAGCGTGAAATGCGTTAGTTGTGATGACATAAAACATACGATGCCTACTTTTTATTATTTTAATGATGTAATAATAAATGTTTTTTTTATATTTTACTTACTCGATCTGTGACCGCAATTTACTTTGCATAAAGCAATAAACCCACAATGTTATCTTTTCATCATCGTGTATAGAAACATTGCTGTGCCTTGCCTGAGCAAGTAACATTTTGCATATATATATATATAGGTAACAGCGTGCATGTACAGTATTTAGTTATGAGCTTTTATTTTTGGCATTATTTATATATATTTTGTATATGTGTGTGTGGTGTGTATATATATATATATATATAAATATATATATATATAATATAATATATATATATATAAATATATATATATAGTATATATATATTAATATTAGAGGGTGTGCACAGGTGAAAAATTTGGTTTGGGACGAATCTTCATTCTGAATATTCAAAAATCCTTCACATTTTTTAAAACTATACATATACCAACCCTTGTGGAACATTGTTTTTGTTAAGCGAATGTAATGTTTCCATTGCTACAAGTGAAAAACTTCACCTGTAGCGTAAAAAAAACGTTCCTTTGGCGCTTTGGAGAGCTGCACTGATCACAATCCTTTTTTACAGAGCTCTAGAGCTTGCTAATAGAAGGCTTAGCGAGACGGCTCCCAAGGCCTGCACTAAAGGTCTTCTCCATTTATTCCAGCCATGGGATCTGCTATTCTAGAGCCAACTATTAGCGCAGTGGGGGCACTGTGAAGAAGAGTGACAGGATTAGCGCAGCTCTCCAGTGCGCTATAGATATAGATAGATAGATAGATAGATAGATAGATAGAAAGATATTACCATGCATGTACTACCTATAAAAAAGATTTAAAAAAAAACTATTGCACACAAAATTATCAAGGCTCAAAGATGATGAGGTCTCAGGTGTTTAGAAAAAGAAAAGGTAGCCAAAGGACATTGAGATACATACATACATATAGTATATATATATATATACACATACATACAGTACATATATACACACATACATACATACACGATATATATATACAGCATACACACATACACACACACATACATACATACATACATAGCATATATACATACATATATACATACATATATACATACATACATATATACATACATATTATATACCTACATATATACATACATACATACATAGTATACATACATATATACATACATATATATATATATATACACATAGCATACATATATACATACATACTATATACATACATATATACATACATACATATATACATACATAGCATACATATATACATACATATATACATACATACAGATATACATACATATATACATACATACATACATATATACATACATACATACATATATACATACATACATATAACATACATATATACATAACATGACAATACATATATACATACATACATACATACATATAGAACATACATACATATAGTACATACATATATACATACATACATACATATATACATACATACATATATACATACATATATACATACATACATACATACATACATACATACATATATACAATAAACATACATATATACATACATACATACATATATACATACATATAACATACATACATACATACATACATAAATAATATATGTCTACATATGTATATTTCTGCAATATTCATATTTAATAAAGGTTTTAAAACTATGTATTTACTGTAAATATTCACCGTATTTCTAAATAGATATTACTATATATTATCTGTATATATCTATACCTTATTAGGTACACCTTTGCTAGTACCACGTGGGGTCCCCCTTTTGCCTTCTGCCTTAATTCTTCATGGCATAGATTCAACAAGGTGTTGGAAAACATTCCTTCGAGACTTAGTCCATATTGATATGATAGCATTATGCAGTTGCTGCAGATTTGTCGGTCTCACATCCATGATGCAAATCTCCCGTTCCACCACAGTCCCAAAGGTGCTAAATTGGATGAGATCTGGTGACTGTGGAGGCCATTGGAGTACAGTGAACTCATTGTCATGTTCAAGTAACCAGTTTTGAGATGATTTGAGCTTTGTGACATGGTGCATTATCCAGCTGAAGTAGCCATCAGCACTTTAGTCATAAAGGGATGGACATGGTCAGCAACAATACTCAGGTGTAGGGGCCGTGACCATTGGGGGGTTGGGGAGGGAAGGAGAGCTGTTTGAGAGGATCAGGTAGGAATCAGGGGGTGGGAGGTGTCAGGTGGGAGGGTATCTCTAAACTAAAGCTAAAATTAACCTTACAAGCTACTTGATTAACCCCTTCACTGCTGGGAATAATAAAAGTGTGGTGCGCAGCTGCAATTAGCAGCTTCTAATTACCACAGCTCATATAAAGCTGATTAAAGGGACAGTCTAGTCAAAACTAAACTTTCATGATTCAGATAGGGAATTTTAATCCCTTTGAGTGCTAAGCACTTTCCCTTCTGGTGCTAAGATTTTTTAAAGGGTTTTTTATTCTTTTTATTTTTTGAACAAATTTTTTTAACTTTTTCTTTTTCCAGACCCCCAAGACGTACACAGTTGGAAAGGTTAGTCGATTACCTTTCCAATGGTGGGGTCTTGGGGTCTGTAGCTGCTTAGATGCCTGAGATACAGGTTTCTAAGTAGCATGACCCCTGCTCCTATACTTAACATTGTTAAGTATAAATAAAGTTGCGCGGTGACGTCATCCACGTTATTGCGCGTTGACTCACCATGCATAACGTGAAGCCCCGGCGATGCCTTGTCACTATGCAGGCCTGATCGCCGGGGTATGAGCGGTGGGAGCCCCCAGGATCTCCCTCAAGGTGGAAGAGTGCTAGTGACAGCTCTGAGGTGGGAAACTCTGTGACGGCTCAGAGCCGTCATTAGCACTCAACGGGTTAAACAACTTTCCAATTACTTTTATCATCAAATTTGCTTTGTTCTCTTGATATTCTTTTTTTGAAAGCTAAAACCTAGTAGCCTCAAACTGGATTTCTAAACCATTGAGAAACATCTCTTATCTCAGTGCATGTATGCATTTTTTTACAGCTTGATATCGCTAGTGCATGTAGTGTTGCCACCTCAGCCATGTTTTCCTGGACACTTTTGAGTTACACATGCGAGGGGGTGAAGAAGGGAACATTTTGTTGTTTCTGACAACACTATTCATGTCCGCCCTGCACACCCTGCAACATGTGTAACTCATAAGTGTCCAGGAAAAACATGGCTGAGGTGGCAACCCTAAGTCCATGTGTGTCATACAGATAAACATTGTGGCTCACATCCTGTGAGTTATTTAGGAGTCTGTACTGATTGGCGAAAATTCATGTCCGTCAAAAGCACTGAGATTATGGGGCAGCCCTGCAGAGGCTTAGATACAATGTATATCACAGAGTGGTTACAGAAGTGTATCAGTATCACAGTGTTTCAGAAGTGTATTAATATCACAGTTTTGGTTAGGCAAAAACTGGGGAATGGTGTAATAAAGGAATGATCTATCTTTTTTTAAACAATAACAATTTTCAAGTACACTGTCCCTTTGAAGGTGTCTTTTTTCCCCATAGATTTTTTTTTGAGAGCCTATAGAGATACTGTATTGTCGGATTAAATACTGGGCGGCCACCTGGCAATTTTAGTGTGGCTTGGCTTGCATATCTGAATCAGGTATGGGATTTCCTTGGGTTTTATGTATAGTATTTGCTGTCCCCAGCACTTTACATTAAAGCATCTTGCATCTGTTTACAGATTAGATTTACTAATTAATATTTTGTGCAAATTACATTGGCATTTGTGGTGGAAACCATTGGTGGGTGGGTAATACCTGCATAATCGATTCCCCTGCTGCATATTCTCAATGATGGTATTTTTATTGTTGGCAGCTATGGGGGGTGGCCGAGCCAATAAGTCTTCTTTCTATCACTTGCTGGTAACACAGAGCCCCCCCCCCCCCCCTCCTGTGTGCGCCTTTATGTAAACAAGGGGATTATTGTAAGGAGGGAAAGTACAGGAAGCTTTTATGAGAATGGACTATAATAAAATTCATGGAATGAGAGTAGATTAGTTTGTATCCCAGGGAGATTAGGAGGGTCAGGATTACAAACTGCTAGTTGTAGCATAACCGTTTTTAGGAATAAAAATATATTGTTGGTCAATAGGTGAACAAGGAAATAGAGTACATAGTAAGAAAAAGTTTTATTTAAAGGGACAGTGTACTGTACATTTTCCTTCCCTTTATTTGTTACTGATTTTCCATTTTACATGCTGTTGGGGTATTAAATTAAACTGGTTACAAATATCTCTTTTACCCTTTTTTTGGCATATTAAATAGTTTGCCTGTGGTATGCCCACCTATATTGAAAATTTCAATAGTTAAAGGACATTCTACTCTATATTTTTATTGTTTAAAAAATAGATAATCCCTGTATTACCCATTCACCAGTTTGAATAACCAGCATGGTTATATTTATATACTTTTTACCTCTGTGATTACCCTTGTATCTAATCCACTGCAGACTGCCCCCTTATCTCAGTTCTTTTGACAGACTTGCATTTTAGACAATCAGTGCCCTCTCATAAGTAAATCCACGGGCTTGAGCACAATGTTATCTATTTGGCACATATGAACTAATGCCCTCGAGCTGTGAAAAACTGTCAAAATGCATTCAGATAAGAGGCATCCTTCAAAGGGTTTAGGAATTAGCATATGAGTCTACCTAGGCTTAGCTTTCAACTAAGAATACCAAGAGAACAAAGCAAATTTAATTATAAAAGTAAATTGGAAAGATGTTTAAAATTACATTTCTTATCTGAATCATGAAAGCTTAATTTTGACTAGACTGTCCCTTTAAAATGAAACTCAAAACATTTCTTTCATGATTTAGATAGAGAGTCACTTTAATCAACTTTCCAATTTAATTCTATTATCAATTTGCTTTGTTCCCATGAATTCTTTGTTGATGAGATACCTAAGTAGTTGTCTGGGAGCGCTACATGGCAGGAAATAGCGCTGCCATCTAGTGCTCTTGCAATTGGATGACATTCTGCAAAACTGCTGCCATATAGTGCTGTAGAACACATGCACACTCCTAAGCTTACATCCCTGCCTTTTACCAAAGAGAACAACACGAAAATGTGATAATAGAAGTAAATTATAAAGTTTTTAAAATGCCATGCTCTGTCCCCTTTAAACCCAATACAGGCATGTTTTAAGAACATTTATTTAGCCCATTAAAGGGACACTAAACCCAATTTTTTTCTATCGTGATTCAGATAAAGCATGCAATTTAAGCAACTTTCTAATTTACTCCTATTATCAAATTTCTTCATTCTCTTGCTATCTTTATTTGAAATACAAGAATGTAAGTTTAGATGCCGGCCCATTTTTGGTGAACAACCTGGTTTGTTTCTTGCTGATTGTGGGTAAATTCACCTGTCAATAAACAAGTGCTTTCCATGGTCTGAACCAAAAAAATATCTTAGATGCCTTCTTTTTCAATAAAGAAAGCAAGAGGAACGAAGAAAAATTGATAATAGAGTAAAATTAGAAAGTTGCTTAAAATTGCATGCTCTTTCTGAATCACAAAAGAAAAAATTTGGGGTCAGTGTCCCTTTAATACATTTAAATATGTAAAGGACAGAAATAGCAACTAATGAAGTATAGTAAAAGAGATATGAATCTAGACCATAATGTGATAAGTTTATCCTATATGATTCTTCTAATAACCTCAGTGTGTTTTGCCAATGCGTAAAACTACTGCTTCCATTTGAAAAGGCCTTGGATAATTACTAATTAGTTGAATAGGCCAATTTGGCATTTTATAAAGTCACAAAAAAATTTGTTTGAATAGTATGGAAACATGTAATTTAGTTCAGCTTGGACAGAAATGTTCCATGTTATAAATAGGGTTTGTTTTTTTTTGCAATCCAACCATGAGTGTTAAGTGCGAAAAACAACGGAAAAGGATTGATTGTGACCAGTTAAATGTGACAAAGGTGGTTTATCGGATCTTAAAACATTCTGAATAATACTGAAAATAGATTGTGATAAACCCATGTTTTAAACAAAGGGGTATGTACAATTATTTATTTTCATCATTAGTGGTCAGGTGCACAGCCCCTTCCTCTCTTCAGCAACAGAATGAAAAGTCCCAAATCTATTTTACTTCCATAAAATAATCCCTTTCCACACAAACCCCCTAACTATTCTTTTAACTAACACAGGGGGTAAATATGATGTTTCAATATACTGATGATATTATAGTTACACCAGAAGTGCATATATGACCCAATGCAGGGGTCAAGTCCTAAAAGAAAACGTGGGAACTCCCCCAAGACTTCCACCTCCCTTACAATTAATATTGCATAATATACACACACGCATACTGTATTTATATGGTATATTATCTATACACTTTGGTTAATGAAAATTAAATTAAATCCAATGAAGGGTTGGGCCTGAGACTCCTCCTCTATCACAGAGTCTCACCCATTTAAGGTGCAATAGTCCCTATTTCTGCTGAGGGGAGCTAAATAACCACAGAGCAAGCCACACAGAAATGTAAGCAAAATGTGTTCCACACAGTGTGGGGTGGATCTCACAGCAGGACCATTACTGCTCATTACTAGAGGATCCCACTATCCTTCTAACCAGACAGTACTCCAGTTCCTCCCACCAAGAGCAACAGCAGTATTTACTGAAGTGTTTCTGTTCTCTTTTTCAGGGAGAACTTAGTTCCACCTGCAAAAATAGTGCAGGAACTCTCGTTCCCATGCGTTCCCAGCTCGACTTGACCCCTGGCCCAATAAATATATATATGTGGTGTGTGTGTGTGCTATGTAAATGATTCACAACCCCCACCGCCATAAACACATTCTTTCCTCTCATGGTGATTACTGTTCAGGCCAACTCATGATGTGTTTTTCCCCAGTAACAGAACTCTGGTGAGCCACTGACAAGAGGTATATATGTGCAGCCACCTAGCTCCCAGCAGTATTTTGCTGCTCCTGAGCCTACCGAGGTATGTCCTTTCAACAAAGGATAACAAAGAACAAAGCATATTAGAATAACTGAAGTAAATTGGAAAGTTGTGTAAAATTGCATGCTCTGTCCTGAATCATGAAAATTTAAAGGGACACTAAAGTCAAATAAAGTTTTATGATTTAGATAGAGCATGGAAATTAAGAGACTACTATTTACTTCAATTATCAAAATGGTTTTATATGCACACTTCCTGAGACACTGGCTCTTACTGAGCATGTGCAAGAGGTCACAATGTATACATACAGTATATAAGTCTGTAATTGGCTGATGGCTGTCACATGATACAATAGTCAGGGACAGTTCTCAGAAAAAAAAAATCTACTGGCAATTTGAAATTCAAACTAAGTGGTCAAATTAATGTATTGCCTGTTTACTGTGGGATTGTGGCATATACAATTCTACTGTATAGAAAGGGGACATGAACCCCAATATTTTTCTATCAAGATTCAAAAAAGCAAGCAAGTTTCAAACAACTTCATAATATATTTCTGTTATCAAATTTACTTCGTACTCTTAGTACCTTTTACTGAAAAGTAGGGACGTCAGCTTAGGGGCTGCACGTGTTGTACCACTTTATGGCAGCAGTTTTGCCAGAATGTTATTCCTACCATGTAGTGCTCCAGACATTTACCTAAATATCTCTTCAACAAAGGAATACCATGGGAACGTTGCAAATTTGATAATAGAAGTAAATTGGGCATTTCTTTTTAAAAGTATATGCTCTGTCTGAATCACAAAATAATTTTTTGGGGTTTCATATCCCTTTAAAGGGACATTCAATCAAAATTAAACTTTCATTATTCAGATAGAGCAGCCATTTTAAACAACTTTCCAATTTACTTCCATTAACTAAATGTTGCAAAGTCTTTTATATTTAAACTTTTTGAGTCACCAATATCTACTGAGCATGTGCAAAAATAAGTGTGTATGCATTTGTGAATGGCTGATGGCTGTCACAATGGTACGTGTATGCATTTGTGATTGGCTGATGGCTGTCACATGGTACAGGGGGAGTGGAAAAAGACATAACTTTTAAAATTGTCAGAAAAAAAAAATCTACTACTCATTTGAAGTTCAGACTTAGTGCTATTGCATTGTCTTGTTATCTTGCATTTGTTGATTATGCAAATCTACTGTGTTGACTGGTCCTTTAATGGTCCTTTCATTTTGATGTTACTGTTCCTTTAAACATGATATATGTTACCATATTTCTAATGTTACAGAATGTGTATAACTGGAAATCCTTAACGGAACAGAATTGCTACGTACTCAATGTAATGTACTTTTTTTGGAAGCCAATAGGACAGCTCTCCTATTAATAATGCAATCATTTTACTTACTGTACATTTCTTTTTTTTATTATAGAAAAGTTATTAGACAGAGGTGTAAAATTCCAAGATGCCTTCCAACAGTATCGAAGAACAGCTGCTTGATAGTCTGCAACGGCTTAAAACCAAAGAATATTTCCAGACAGACTGGGATATCGCATCCTTTGTAATATTCTTCACATTTATTGGTGAGCAGGGTTATGTTTTTATGGTTATGTTAAAGGGAAAGTTATTGTTTAAAAAGATAAATAATCCCTTTTTTACTCATTCCCCAGTTTTGCATAACCAACACTGTTATATTAATATACTTTTTACCTCTGTATTTACCTTGCATCTAAGCTTCTGCAGACTGCCCCTTTATTTCAGTTCTTTTGACAGACTTACACTTTATCCAATCAGTGCTGACTAGTAAATAACTCCACAGGAGCACAATGGTATCTGTATGGCACACATGAACGAGTGCTGTCCAGCTGTAAAAAACTGTCAAAATGCACTGAGATAAGAGGCAGCCTTCAAGGGCTTAGAAATTAGCATATGAGCCTATGTAGGTTTAGCTTTCAACTAAAAATACCAAGAGAAAAAAGCAAATTTGATAATAAAAGTAAATTGGAAAGTTGTTTAAAATTACATGTTCTATTTGAATCATGAAAGTTTAATTTGGACTTTAATGGGGCATATTTATCATGTCTAAAGACCACTGCTCCATAATACAATCGGGTTGATTGACACCCCCTGCTAGCGGCCTGCAGGGGGCGGAATTGCACAAGCAGTTAACCAGAACTGCTGGTGCAATGATAAATGCCGACAACGGACATGATTTACAATATCGGATCATGTCCACTCGCACATTAATACATAGACCCCAATGTATTCTGCAAGAAACTTAGTACCACACATGATTTATTAGAACAAGTTTTGTTTCATTTAGATAAACAAAACCAATTGTCAACAACCTTTTCGGGGCAATTGAATTCAAATATGTGATAAAGTAAAAAGAAATATCAGCCAATTCACCTAAAACACAACGTTATCCAATATTAATGTTAAAGGGGATACGAAATCCAAATTTTCTTTCATGATTTATAAAGAGCATGTGATTTTAAACAACTTTTCAATTTAATTCTATTATCTAATTTGCTTAGTTCCCCATGGTATTCTTTGCTGATAAGATACCAAGGCCTAGATTTAGAGTTCGGCGGTAGCCGTCAAAACCCAGCGTTAGAGGCTCCTAACGCTGTTTTGGCCGCCCGCTGGTATTTGGAGTCAGTGATTAAAGGGGTCTATAACGCTCACTTTACAGCCGCTGACTTTTCCATACCGCAGATCCCCCTACGCCATTTGCGTAGCCTATCTTTTCAATGGGATCTTCCTAACGCTGGTATTTAGAGTCGTTTCTGCAGTGAGCGTTAGAGCTCTAACGACAAGATTCCAGCCGCCGGAAAATAGCAGGAGTTAAGAGCTTTCTGGCTAACGCCGGTTTATAAAGCTCATAACTACAGTACCCAAAAGTACACTAAACACCCATAAACTACCTATGTACCCCTAAAACCGAGGTCCCCCCACATCGCCGCCCACTCAATTAAAATTTTTAACCCCTAATCTGCCGACCGCCACCTACGTTATACTTATGTACCCCTAATCTGCTGCCCCTACACACCGCCGACCCCCTGTATTATATCTATTAACCCCTAACTTGCCCCCCACAACGTCGCCGCAAGCTACTTAAAATAATTAACCCCTAATCTTCCGACCGCAAATCGCCGCCAACCTACGTTATCCCTAATGTACCCCTAATCTGCTACCCCTAACAATCGCCGACCCCCTATGTTATATTTATTAACCCCTAATCTGCCCCCCTCAACGTCGCCGACACCTACCTAACACTTATTAACCCCTAATCTGCCGAGCGCGACCTGAGCGCTACTATAATAAAGTTATTAACCCCTAATCCGCCTCACTAACCCTATCATAAATAGTATTAACCCCTAATCTGCCCTCCCTAACATCGCCGACACCTACCTTCAATTATTAACCCCTAATCTGCCGACCGGAGCTCACCGCTATTCCTAATAAATGTATTAACCCCTAAAGCTAAGTCTAACCCTAACACTAACACCCCCCTAAGTTAAATATAATTTTTATCTAACGAAATAAATTAACTCTTATTAAATAAATAATTCCTATTTAAAGCTAAATACTTACCTGTAAAATACATCCTAATATAGCTACAATATAAATTATAATTATATTATAGCTATTTTAGGATTAATATTTATTTACAGGCAACTTTGTAATTATTTTAACCAGGTACAATAGCTATTAAATAGTTTAAGAACTATTTAATAGTTACCTAGTTAAAATAATAACAAATTTACCCTGTAAAATAAATCCTAACCTAAGATATAATTAAACCTAACACTACCCTATCAATAAAATAATTAAATAAACTACCTACAATTACCTACAATTAACCTAACACTACACTATCAATAAATTAATTAAACACAATTGCTACAAATAAATAAAATTAAATAAACTATCTAAAGTACAAAAAATAAAAAAGAACTAAGTTACAGAAAATAATAAAATATTTACAAACATAAGAAAAATATTACAACAATTTTAAACTAATTACACCTACTCGAAGCCCCCCTAATAAAATAACAAAGCCCCCCAAAATAAAAAATTCCCTACCCTATTCTAAAATACAAATATTACAAGCTCTTTTACCTTACCAGCCCTTGAACAGGGCCCTTTGCGGGGCATGCCCCAAGAATTTCAGCTCTTTTGCCTGTAAAAAAAAAACATACAATACCCCCCCCCCCAACATTACAACCCACCACCCACATACCCCTAATCTAACCCAAACCCCCCTTAAATAAACCTAACACTACCCCCCTGATGATCTTCCTACCTTGTCTTCACCATGCCAGTTCACCGATCCGTCCTGGCTCCAAGATCTTCATCCAACCCAAGCGGGGCTAGACATCCACTGAAGAAGTCCAGAAGAGGGTCCAAAGTCTTCCTCCTATCCGGCAAGAAGAGGACATCCGGACCGGCAAACATCTTCTCCAAGCGGCATCCTTCTATCTTCTTCCATCCGATGACGACCGGCTCCATCTTGAAGACCTCCAGCGCGGATCCATCCTCTTCTTCCGACGACTAGACGACGAATGACGGTTCCTTTAAGGGACGTCATCCAAGATGGCGTCCCTCGAATTCCGATTGGCTGATAGGATTCTATCAGCCAATCGGAATTAAGGTAGGAATTTTCTGATTGGCTGATGGAATCAGCCAATCAGAATATAGTTCAATCCGATTGGCTGATCCAATCAGCCAATCAGATTGAGCTCGCATTCTATTGGCTGTTCCGATCAGCCAATAGAATGCGAGCTCAATCTGATTGGCTGATTGGATCAGCCAATCGGATTGAACTATATTCTGATTGGCTGATTCCATCAGCCAATCAGAAAATTTCCATACTTAATTCCGATTGGCTGATAGAATCCTATCAGCCAATCGGAATTCGAGGGACGCCATCTTGGATGACGTCCCTTAAAGGAACCGTCATTCGTCGTCTAGTCGTCGGAAGAAGAGGATGGATCCGCGCTGGAGGTCTTCAAGATGGAGCCCGGTCGTCATCGGATGGAAGAAGATAGAAGATGCCGCTTGGAGAAGATGTTTGCCGGTCCGGATGTCCTCTTCTTGCCGGATAGGAGGAAGACTTTGGACCCTCTTCTGGACTTCTTCAGGTGGAGTGGGTCTAGCCCCGCTTGGGTTGGATGAAGATCTTGGAGCCAGGACGGATCGGTGAACCTGGCATGGTGAAGACAAGGTAGGAAGATCATCAGGGGGGGTAGGTGTTAGGTTTATTTAAGGGGGGTTTGGGTTAGATTAGGGGTATGTGGGTGGTGGGTTTGTAATGTTGGGGGGGGGGTTATTGTATGTTTTTTTTACAGGCAAAAGAGCTGAAATTCTTGGGGCATGCCCCGCAAAGGGCCCTGTTCAGGCTGGTAAGGTAAAAGAGCTTGTAATATTTGTATTTAGAATAGGTAGGGAATTTTTTATTTTGGGGGGCTTTGTTTATTTTATTAGGGGGCTTCGAGTAGGTGTAATTAGTTTAAAATTGTTTGTAATATTTTTCTTATGTTTGTAAATATTTTATTATTTTCTGTAACTTAGTTCTTTTTTATTTTTTGTACTTAGATAGTTTATTTAATTGTATTTATTTGTAGCAATTGTGTTTTAATTAATTTATTGATAGTGTAGTGTTAGGTTAATTGTAGGTAATTGTAGGTAGTTTATTTAATTATTTTATTGATAGGGTAGTGTTGGGGTTAATTATATCTTAGGTTAGGATTTATTTTACAGGTAAAATTGTTATTATTTTAACTAGGTAACTATTAAATAGTTCTTAACTATTTAATAGCTATTGTACCTGGTTAAATATAATTACAAAGTTGCCTGTAAAATAAATATTAATCCTAAAATAGCTATAATATAATTATAATTTATATTGTAGCTATATTAGGATGTATTTTACAGGTAAGTATTTAGCTTTAAATAGGAATTATTTATTTAATAAGAGTTAATTTATTCGTTAGATAAAAATTATATTTATCTTAGGGGGGTGTTAGTGTTAGGGGTTAGACTTAGCTTTAGGGGTTAATACATTTATTAGAATAGCGGTGAGCTCCGGTCGGCAGATTAGGGGGTTAATAATTGAAGGTAGGTGTCGGCGATGTTAGGGGAGGGCAGATTAGGGGTTAATACTATTTATGATAGGGTTAGTGAGGCGGATTAGGGGTTAATAAACTTTATTATAGTAGCGCTCAGGTCCGCTCGGCAGATTAGGGGTTAATAAGTGTAGGCAGGTGTCGGCGACGTTGTGGGGGGCAGATTAGGGGTTAATAAATATAACATAGGGGTCGGCGATGTTAGGGCAGCAGATTAGGGGGTACATAGGGATAACGTAGGTGGCGGCGGTTTACGGAGCGGCAGATTAGGGGTTAAAAGTGTAATGCAGGGGTCAGCGATAGCGGGGGCGGCAGATTAGGGGTTAATAAGTGTAAGGCTAGGGGTGTTTAGACTCGGGGTACATGTTAGAGTGTTAGGTGCAGACGTAGGAAGTGTTTCCCCATAGGAAACAATGGGGCTGCGTTAAGAGCTGAACGCTGCTTTTTTGCAGGTGTTAGGTTTTTTTTCAGCTCAAACAGCCCCATTGTTTCCTATGGGAGAATCGTGCACGAGCACGTTTTTGATGCCGGCCGCGTCCGTAAGCAACTCTGGTATCGAGAGTTGCATTTGCGGTAAATATGCTCTACGCTCCTTTTTTGGAGCCTAACGCAGCATTTGTTTGAACTCTCGATACCAGAGTTAAATTTATGGTGCGGCCAGAAAAAAACCCGCAGGAGGCGTTAACAGCCCTTTTACCGCCGAACTCCAAATCTAGGCCCTAGGTTGGTGTCTTGAACTCTAGAGCACTATATGCAGGAAATAGTGTTCTTGCAAATTGATAGCATTCTTGCAAAACTGCTGCCTTATAGTTCTCCAGTCACGTGGCTTGCTCCTGAGTTTACAACTCTGCTTTTCAACAAAAGATGACAAAAGAAGGACAAAGTTTGATAATAGAATTTAACTAGAAAAGGTTGTTTAAAATTGCATGCTCTACTCCAGGGGTTTCTTCAAACTTTTTCCTCCAAGACCCAGGTGCCATGATATCACATACCTTTGGGAACCAATTTTTATACTTAGTCTGAAAATTTCTTAAGAAATTAAACATGATAGCTGCAATTTTTGGCAAAGAGACTAAAATATGTGCATGCTTTATTCCTGATTGTAGTCAAATTTGAAAGCGTTGCAAAACGTAATAATACACACACTCTCATACAACACACACACCACACTCTCATACAACACACACACCACGCTCTCATACAACACACACACCACGCTCTCATACAACACACACACACCACACTCTCATACAACACACACAACACACACTCTTACAACACACACACCACACTCTCATACAACACACACACCACACTCTCATACAACACACACAACACACTCTCATACAACACACACACACCACACTCTCATACAACACACACACCACGCTCTCATACAACACACACACCACGCTCTCATACAACACACACACCACACTCTCATACAACACACACAACACACTCTCATACAACACACACACCACACTCTCATACAACACACACAACACACTCTCATACAACACACACACCACACTCTCATACAACACACACACCACGCTCTCATACAACACACACACAATCATACAACACACACAACACACTCTCATACAACACACACACCACACTCTCATACAACACACACACCACGCTCTCATACAACACACACACAATCATACAACACACACAACACACTCTCATACAACACACACACCACGCTCTCATACAACACACACACAATCATACAACACACACACCACACTCTCATACAACACACACACCACACTCTCATACAACACACACACCACACTCTCATACAACACACACACCACACTCTCATACAACACACACACCACACTCTCATACAACACACACAACACACACTCGTACAACACACACAACACACACTCGTACAACACACACATCACACACTCTTACAACACACACATCACACACTCATACAACACAAACATCACACTCTCAACCAACACACACATCACACAATCATACAACACACACATCACACACTCATACTACACAAACATCACACTCTCATACAACACACACGCCACACACTCATACAACACACACATCACACAATCATACAACACACACTCATACAACACACACATCACACACTCATACAACACAAACATCACACTCTCAACCAACACACACACACACAATCGTACAACACACACAAACACACTCATACAACACACACACACAATCGTACAACACACACAAACACACTCTCATACAACACACACACCACACACTCATACAACACACACACCACACACTCATACAACACACACAAACACACTCTCATACAACACACACAAACACACTCTCATACAACACACACATCACACACTCATACAACACACACACACACACACAACACACACATCATACACTCATACAACACACATTTTCATGTAACACACACTCACCCAATACACTCTCTTACAACACACACATACACACACACTTTCATATTACACGCATAGCACACACACTCATACAACACACATACCACACACACTCTCATATAACACACACCACACACACACTCTTACAACACACACACAAGTCGCGACCCAGTACACATGGTGTTGTGACTAGGGTTGCCACCTCAGCCATGTTTCTTTTGGATACTTATGAGTTACACATGCTGCAGGGTGTGCAGGGAGGAACATGTATTGTGTTTCTGGACAGCACTATTTATAGTCCTCCTTGCACACCCTGCAGCATGTGTAACTTATAAGTGTTCTGTATTTTAAGGGACAGGTGGCAACCCTAGTTGTGACCCAGTAATGGGTCCCGACCCGTGGTTTGACGAACCCTGCTCTAATCTGTCTAAATCATGAAAGAAAAAGAAATTGGGTTTCATATCCCATTAAACACAAGAACACCCAATGCTAGAAAAGATAGATGGAGGAATGCTTAAAGGGACAGTCTACTCAAAAATTTGTATTGTTTAAAAAGATAGATAATCCCTTTATTATCCATTCCTCAGTGTTGCACAACCAACACAGTTATATTAATATACTTTTTACCTCTGTTATAACCTTGTATCTAAGCCTCTGCAGACTGCCCCTTATCTTAGTTATTTTGACAGGCTTGCATTTTAGCCAATCAGTGCCCTCTCATATGTAACTCCATGGGAGTGAGCACAATGTTATTTAAATGGCACACATGAATTAGCACTGTCTAACTGTGAAAAACTGTCAAAATGCACTGAGATAAGAGGCGGCCTTCGACATCTTAGCAATTAGTTTATGCCTAACTAAATTTAGCTTTCAGTAAAGAATACCAAGAGAACAAAGCAAATTTGATGCTAAAAATAAATTGGAAAGTTGTTTAAAATTGCATGCCCTATCTGAATCATGAACGTTTAATTTTGACTAGACTGTCCCTTTAATACATTTCAGACATCGTCTAGCCTTTAAGAGATTCATCACCAACTTCATGAGTGTCTACCTAGACCATTAAGTGACTCTGTTTTGTGACATTGAATCTGGTTACTATACAACATGATCCTTTGTGGCTCCCTATATATACTGTTCTTTATTTTGTATTCAGGTGTGATTCTGATCCTTATTATCCTGGTTCTCATCAGATGTTTTTGCTGCTGCTGTTGTGACTGTGAATCGTCTGGACGTAAGGTAATCCAGTAGATCTGCAACTAGGGGAAGTGCAGGATCTTCTTAGATTTGTTCCATGGATGGAATTGACTGGAAAGAGGCTGATTAAAAAGCCAAATTAAAGTTTTGTGTGATCTTTGCAGATTTACACATTGCAGTAATTTAAAATGTTACTTTAATGGGACAGTCAACACCAGAATTTTTGTTGTTTTAAAAGATAGATAATCCCTTAATTAACCATTCCTCAGTTTTGCATAACCAACACATTTATAATAATACACTTTTACTTCTGTGATTACCTTGTATCTAAGCCTCTGCAGACTGCCCCCTTATTTCAATTATTTTGGCAGACTTGCATTTTAGCCATTCAGTGCTCACTCCACGGTAAATTCACATATTCACACATGAACTAATGCCCTCTAGTGGTTAAAAACTGTCAAAATGCCTATACATTAGAGGCGGCCTTAAAGGTCTAAGAAATTAGCATATGAACCTCCTAGGATTAGCTTTCAACTAAGAATACCTAGAGTACAAAGCAAAATTGGTGATAAAAGTAAATTGGAAAGTTGTTTAAAATTACATGCCCTATCTGAATCATGAAAGGTTTTTTTGGACTTGACTGCCCCTTTCAATTAAACGGAATAATTGAAGCTGAACCCAAAAAATGTAGAGGTTGAGGGTTGTAAACATATCTGTATTTTACCAGAATAGTCCCCTTTTAAAACGCACTAGCTATTGTTGTGCATAAACATTGTATTTAAAGGGACATGAAACACACATTTTTTTCTTTCAGGATTCAGATAGATGCCATTTTAATCAACTTTCTAATTTATTTCTATTATCAATTTTTCTTAATTCTCTTGTTATCTTTTGTTGAAAAGCAGAGACAAACTAAGCTTAGGATCCAGCCCATTTCTGGATCACTATATGGCAGCAGTTTTGCAAGAATGTTATCCATTTGCAAGAGCACTAGATGGCAGCACTATTGTATACCATATTTTGCCCCAGATGCCTACCTAGGTATCTCTTCAACAAAGAATACTATGAGAACAAAACAAATGTGATAGAAGTAAATTGGGAATTTTTTAAAATGGTATTCTCAGTCTGAATCACAAAATAGCATTTTTGGGCTCCATATCACTTTAAATATCATTTTGATGCAATTAAAAGTAAACTAAAATCATAAAAATGCACAATGTTTTAGTCTGTTTTTTTCAAGATAGGAAAAGGATGGATCACTGAGTTTATGTGAGGGAACAGTTTTGTTCAATTAATATTTTTTATTTGTCTTTCTACAGAAAGGTTACAAACAAAAAGTTGGAGTTGATAATCCTGCAATGGAGCCATAGTCCAACCTCTTCTACATGACTGACAGCACAAAGAGCCAATTAAACAGATCATTACATTTACACTAGACTGTTAAAGTGAAGCCACGAATATGCACTTTGGAAATCATTTCACTGAATTAAATTTCGCTAATGTGTGTTGTGTAAGTGTATTTTTTAAGTGCTTTTTTTTAGTGCCTCTGATAATTGCCTTAAAATTAAAATAATTCAAATAATTGCCTTAAAATTAAAATTTGCCTTAAAATTGCCTTAAATTTTAATTTTTAAAATGAAAATTAAAACTCTGTTAAAGTGAGGACCTAAGATTTTAAAGCTGTTTTTGCTCAGCAAATATGTTACTAAAATTCCAATATTTGTGCTCCCTAGTTGTATACTAATTTTCTTTCTCCATTGTAAGACATTTTTTTTTTCTCAGAGACAAAAAATGCATTATGATAATTTTGATATAGTTGTGTAAGAACATGAGAGGGTACTTTGAATAGAAACCTCTCGTTCACGTTGTTTGCACTATTTATAGGCATTATTTTCCCAGCAAATTGTGCATCTTATATGCAGATATGAGGATTGTGCATCTTATATGCAGATATGAGGATTGTGCATCTTATATGCAGATATGAGGATTGTGCATCTTATATGCAGATATGAGGATTGTGCATCTTATATGCAGATATGAGGATTGTGCATCTTATATGCAGATATGAGGATTGTGCATCTTATATGCAGATATGAGGATTGTGCATCTTATATGCAGATATGAGGATTGTGCATCTTATATGCAGATATGAGGATTGTGCATCTTATATGCAGATATGAGGATTGTGCATCTTATATGCAGATATGAGGATTGTGCATCTTATATGCAGATATGAGGATTGTCCATCTTATATGCAGATATGAGGATTGTCCATCTTATATGCAGATATGAGGATTGTGCATCTTATATGCAGATATGAGGATTGTGCATCTTATATGCAGATATGAGGATTGTGCATCTTATATGCAGATATGAGGATTGTGCATCTTATATGCAGATATGAGGATTGTGCATCTTATATGCAGATATGAGGATTGTGCATCTTATATGCAGATATGAGGATTGTGCATCTTATATGCAGAAATGAGGATTGTGCATCTTATATGCAGATATGAGGATTGTGCATCTTATATGCAGATATGAGGATTGTCCATCTTATATGCAGATATGAGGATTGTGCATCTTATATGCAGATATGACGATTGTGCATCTTATATGCAGATATGACGATTGTGCATCTTATATGCAGATATGACGTATGTGCAAAGAAATGCAGTAAACTTTATTAAAATTATTCCAAAACAGCACAAATTAGCCACATTTATAAATATACCTATATTGAAATTGTTTTTATGTTTATTTATAGCAATTACAGATATGTTTTTAGAGGGGGAAAAAACACCCTGATTTAGTTTAGTAGTATGATTGCCTGACAAATTTGCTCAGTAAATGTTAATTTGACCTGCCACTGGCTAGCTGAGAATTTTATATCAAAATAACATTAAAAACTGCCCAATGATTTGACATTGAATTAATCGTTTGCTTATGTAATCTATAGTCTTTGATATAACTATTCAACACCCTTGATTTTCATGCTTTTCTGGTATATGTGCCTTTTTTTTACTAATATGATTGACAAAAAATGTTGGAATTTTACTTTTTTGTTTTGTTTTTATTTTAAAGATTAAGTTGTTGGTCTGTAAGCAAAATAAATGTTTTATTCTATACTCAATGGTTGGCAGATGTTTATTTAAAAAAAAACAAAAGCACGAAAAGAAATGTTAACATTGTTCATGTAAACAATTTCTTCAAGGGATATGAAACCCACATTTTTTTTCTTTCATGATTCAGGAATTTTTTAAATATCTTTTTTTGAAAAGCAGGAATGTTAGCTTAGAAACTGGACCATTTTTGGTTCATCATTATTATTTTATTATTATTATCGGTTATTTGTAGAGCGCCAACAGATTCCGCAGCGCTATAAACATAGGCAGAGTACAACAAAACATTTATAGGGATCAAACGGGTAGATGGCCCTGCCAAAAGTCTCACTGTTGTAGTCGGCTCTTAAGAAGGTGATCTACAAACAGCTGGACTCTTAGGCTTACATGCTAAGGGGGTTCAATTGGATAGCAATGGGGGAGAGGAACTGGTATAAAGAAAGGTTAGTGTAGGTTGTATGCATCCCTGAACAGTGGAGTCTTTAGGGCGAGCATTGAGCTTTCAAAGCTAGGAGAGAATCTTGTGGAGCGAGGCAGAGAGTTCTACAAGATGGGAGCCAGTCTGGAGAAGTCCTGTAAACAAGAGTGTGAGGAGGTAACAAGAGAGGAGGAGAGTCATGAGCAGGGCGAAGGGGACAGGAGGGAGAGTATTTGGAGACAAGGTCTGAGATATAAGGGGGAGCAGTGCAGTTGAGGGCTTTGTATGTCAGAGTGAGAATGTTGTGTTTAATCCTAGAGGCAAGAGGAAGCCAGTGAAGGGATTGGCAGAGAGGTGCAGCAGATGAAGAGCAACGTGTAAGGAAGATGAGCCTGGCAGAAGCATTCATTATGGATTGTAAAGGAGCTAGGTGGCAGCTGGGGAGACCAGAGAGGACAGAGTTGCAGTAATCAAGGCGGGAAAGGATGAGAGAGTGGATTAAAATCTTAGTTGTGTCTCGTGTAAGGAAATGTCTGATTTTAGCGATGTTTTTAAGGTGGTAGCGGCAGGATTTAGCCAAGGACTGAATGTGAGAAGTGAAAGAAAGATCTGAGTCAAATGTGACCCCAAGACATCAGGCATGCAGGGTACGGGTAATGATGGAGTTCTCAACAGTTATAGAGAGATTAGGGGTGGAGATTTTGGAAGAAGGGGGGAATATAAGGAGCTCAGTTTTGGGGAGATTTAGCTTGAGGTAGTAAGAGGACATCCAGGAAGAGATTTGAGAAAGACAGTTAGTGACACGGGTTAGCAAGGAAGGAGATGGGTCTGGTGCAGAGAAGTAGATTTGGGTGTTGTCGGCATACAAATCATATTGGAACCTGTGGGACTTTATTAGGGAACCTAATGATGATGTGTAGATTGAGAAGAGAAGGGGACCAAGGACAGAGCCTTGCGGTACCCGAACAGAATGTGGTGACGGGGCAGAGGAGGCCCCAGAGAAGGCTACACTAAAGGTATGGTTTGACAGGTAGGAAGAGAACCACAAGAGGGCTGTGTCACAAATTCCTGAAGGATTGGAGGGTTTGGAGCAAAAGAGGGTGGTCAACAGTATCAAAGGCTGCAGACAGATCAAGGAGGATAAGAAGAGAGAAGTGGCCTTTGGATTTCGCTGTAAGTAGGTTGTTGGTAACCTTAATGATTGCTGTCTCTGTGGATTGATGGGGATGAAATCCAGATTGCAGTGGTTCAAAGAGGGAGTTTAATGTTAGGATATGGGATAGGCATGCGTATACTAGCTTTTTGAGAAGCTTTGATCCAAGAGAGAATAGGGAAATAGGGCAGTTGTTGGATCAAGAGAAGATTTTTTGAGGGAAGCATCACCTGGGTAGCACTTGCTGATTGGTGAATAAATGTAGCCACCAATCAGCAAGCGCTACCCAGGGTGCTGAACCAAAAATGTGCTGGGTCCTAAGTGTACATTTCTGCTTTTTCAAATAAAGATACAAAGAGAATGAAGAAAAATTGATAATAGGAGTAATTTAGATAGTTGTTTAAAATTACATGCTCTATCTAAATCATGAAAGAAAAAAATGGTGTTACTATCCCTCTAACATTGTTTCTTTCATAAAATGCTTCAATTAGTTAGAACATTTTATTACAGAAAAATATCAAAAGTATGTTTTTAATGACTGCAGGCTTTTGCATAAGCTTTGCTGAGCAAGTTTTGAACAGGAACTAGAGTCTGCGATTTGTGTCCATTTTCGTGTCCCTCTTGGCTGGCTTACAAGCTGCATCCTGAGCAGAACTTCAGCTATGTGTAAAACCTCTTTGAAGAGCATAAGTACGCACATACTAAGGAGCATTCATGCAATAATAAAATGCTCTAACCAATCAGAAAATTTTATTATTGGGCAACCATCTCCTTTTTCTTTTAATTCATTTTTAATTCTATTTCACAAGTATACGAGTTAAAAGGGCATCTTCTCTCAAAAGAGATGAGTATGGCAGTGGAATAATATACATATAAATGAAAACAAATGGACCGTAATATAAAGAGTAGTTGTAGAACGTTAAAAAACTCAACATTCCTGCTGAATGTAAATGGAAAACCTAAAGTCTTTTTGGCGAGTCCCCTGTAAAAGACAGCTGGACATATACTGGAGATTAAATTGTGGGTCCATTTCTCAACATTGCTCAGCAGGAGAAACATGGTTACAAATATGAAATCACATTGTGCACAGAGACAGCAACCATGAGAGTAAACATAACCTCTCATCCCCCTTGAAAAGTAAAACAAAATGGTAGAGAGAGTGTTAATGAGTATACAACCTATCAGTGAATTGTATTTTGACAAAACATACATTTAATTAGGTGTGTGGGGGGGGGTTAAGAGAAATTTATAAAAAAAAAAAACATGTTCTAATCAATATTGCAACCACCTAAGGTACAATAAATCATACTATTGTTAGTCACACTTTTCAGTGTACAAAGAGCCTCTTACACATCTCAATTCAGCCAGATGTCCAAAATTTCCCAATATAACTCTAATCTATCTTGTGCTTGATAGAATCCACACAAGCATCCACTTCTCCAATAATGGGGGATCGGCCTTCTCCCACTTCCTGGCTATGGTAGCCTTAGTTGCAGCATAAACAAAAATAGCCAACCTCTTTTTACCACATTTCTTTCAATAGTTTGGGGATTGCGTTGGGATAATCTTAAATAATCTCAAAGGAGTGAGGTGCCAATTTTGAAATATAGCGGTAGGCAGTTAGTGTAATGTAGCATTTTTTTTATTAAGATATTAGTCATATATAGGTTTTTGTTTGTAATATCAGTAGCCAGATCTTTCGCACAAGCCCCGAACTGCCATGGTTACCTGCACCTATATCTGTCATCAGAATTTCATAATAAATAGTTAAATACTTAAACATCCTGGTACCCAAGCTGCAACATTTCTCCCAATTCGTGGCCTCCCTGATATGATTTTTTGGAAATCTCTAGGATTTAATTTAAAACTGTACAGTCTATTGCATTCAAATTTAAGCCCTGAGGGGAGGGAGAAATGCTAGGATGAAGTTGACTGGGTATTAGAATTTGTTTCTGTCTATATAAGTGAGAAGCTGTTGCCAATCCCCAGGTATCCCACTGGGTTACATGAGAGTTGAGTAAGCCCTGTAGTAGACCCTTCAGCTAATCAATGGGTGAAGGTTGTGGTGATACTTCTGAATAATGTCTCAAAGTGTTCCATATCTACAGGTTTTGTAGGCTTATTTAATTGGAAATCCATAACGTTATAGTCTGGGATCCAAGGAAGATCTAGCAAATCTATACCCTTTGGGAGAGAAGCCTATTCAATATTTTTCCATCCTGGGAATTCCACAGCCAAACTCCAAGCAGTGACATGAGTGAGCTGGGCCGCCTCCTAATATATTGTTATATTAGGAAGAGAAACTTCTCCTTGTGTATATTTTTTTGGTAATAATTTTCTAGTGCGATCTGGTCCCTCTTTTACCATTAGTAAATCCAACCTGATCCGTTTGTAAGAGTTATGGGAGGACAGCACTAAGTCTATTCGCCCAAAGTCTTTAATATATTTTGACCTCCAAATTAATTATGGAAATGTACACAGAACACTGTGTTAACGGAGCTCTAACAGGAGGATAACGTAGAAACGATCAGGGATGTTGAAACTCAAATCCTACGCTGCTACACATAGGCTCAATGGAGAGTGTGTGTGAGGAGGTGATCAGCTGTGCTGTATGCAGCCCAGGCAAGTCTTCTGGCCACGCCAAGAGTAATCACAGAAATCCAAAGAGGGGGCACAGCAGAAAACAGCGTAACAGCACTCCCATAGTAAAAATAGTGAAAAAGTTTATTGGGCAAAGTTAAAAGAACAAGGGGCTTGGAAGCCAAATAACACACAAGGTAAAATCATCTGGTGTCTTACAGAATGCTCCACAGATGCGTTTCGTGAGCATACTCACTTGTTCACTGCATGCTAGGCATTCTGACACACCTCCATTTAACAGGAGAATTTAAAGACACAGTACATATATTTTGATTGCAACACCAGATAAAAGCTTTCAAGAGTTACACCATTTTGTTACAACTAGACAATATTTACAATACAATCAGTGAATGACCAAATGTTAGGATCATTAAATAATATCTATTATAACCGTATCTATTGTATTGTAAAAGTTGAAAATAATTTAAATATACTTTGAGAATTGCTATAAACACATATTGTAAAAATCCCTTAAAATGTCAGGTCAGCTACATTACATGTTGTGAATTCCCATTTATATGTTGTACATATGTGGCGATATAAGTCATGAATACAAATATTTTAAATGATTGTTAGATCCAGAGAATAAGTAGTTAGTTAATAGAAAAAGATAGATGACATAAGAGAAATAAGGAGTTCCATTATACTAAATATGGAACTCCATTATATCAAATATGTGTCAAATTAACTGTTAGCATATTGTTAGCACAATATGTGTTTATAGCGATTCTCAAAGTATATTTAAATTATTTTTAACTTATATGTATTTTACAATACAATAGATATGGTTATAATAGATATTATATAATGATCCTAACATTTGGTCATTCACTGATTGTATTGTAAATATTGTCTAGTTGTAACAAAATGGTGTAACTCTTTAAAGCTTTTATCTGGTGTTACAAGTAAAGTGTATGTACTGTGTCTTTAAATTCTCCTGTTAAATGGAGATGTGTCAGAATGCCAAGCATGCAGTGAACAAGTGAGCATGCTCACGAAACGCGTCTGCGGAGCATTCTGACAGACACCAGATGATTTTACCTTGTGTGTTATTTGGCTTCCAAGCCCCTTGTGCTTTTAACTTTGCCCAATAAACTTTTTCACTATTTTTACTTTGGGAGTGCTGTTACGTTGATTTCTGCTGTGCGCCCTCTTTGGATTTCTGTAATTATGGAAATGGGTTGATAAAATTCGCAATTAGTATAATTTTTCTTGGCTTGGGGACAGTTAAAATAATTGCTTCAAGGTATTCTTTATTAAAGACTCTCTGGCCTTGTCAAAAACTCAGCAGTACTGGATTCAGCACTGATTGAAACACTTTGTAAAAAGTGTCAGTAAATCCATCAGAACCTGGAGCTTTGATGCTCTTTAATTGTCTAACAACATTAGTTAATTCATCTGGGGTGTATGTGGAGAACAATTCTTCTTGACTAGCTACCGAAAAAGTGGAAAGATTCAGTTTACTCAGGAAGGATGAAACGCCAGTTAGCATGGTGGGAACCTAAATTATACAACTTTCTAGCACAGTCTCCACAACTATTATTTTCACAAATGATAAATTCATAAAGGACAGTCTAGACCCAATACTTGTTCTTTATTATTTATTGTTACACACCAGACAAGCATCTTGCTACAGGTTCAACATCTATAAGTTTGTAAGAAGCACATGAAACTTTTAAATAATCATTTTTTGTTAGCAGACGAAAATGGCCGCCAAGCTCCACCCACTTTTTGTCCAGTTAGCTGCTTTCATGCATGACAGTTTAGCAGTGCTCGTTTAATATTTTTCAGTTTGCTATTTCAAATTGCACATGCACATCAGCATGTGAGAGTAAGAAAATGTATTAAAAAGAGTTGATCATGATTGGAGAAACTTAACATACCAAAATATACATGCAATAGGTGGGCGGCGCTTGGTGGCCATATTCAGCTCTTAACAAACAATGAATATTTAAATGTTTCATGTACTTCTCGCAAACTTATAGATGTGGGACCAGTTGCAGGATGTTTTTTTGTTCTGTAACAATAAATAATCAGAATTATGTATTCGGTCTAGACTGTCCCTTTTAATACAACTAGGTAGTGGCCCTTTAACAATGAAATATCCTCTAGAGACATATAAGGTATTAAAATATGATAGATCAAGCAATAAATAAGGAATTGCCTAACACTAATATTGATTAGAGTGGATGAAACTAGATAGTTAAACAGTACAATAATTCAACACTTTAAATCTCCAAAATATTGACCCAAGATTACTACTGAGGTCTTATACCACTATGCTTAGTCAAGTAGTATAGACCTATGATAACTTCTATAGAGTTCAGATAATAGTTAAAAGGTCATTTCCAGAAATGCCTAGTGACAGAGTTTACTCTATGCCAGTTCTCTAGTCCGGTGCTCCTGAAAGAAGGTCAATTGGACTGAGGAATCGACTTCCTAATAATTCACTTTGAGAAAAATTATATATTTTGATATCAAAATATATAATGAAACCGCACTGCAGTTTGTTTGTTTTTTAGTATGCCTAATTATAGACAAACACAATCTGACTAAACTAATAACATGCAAACAGCTGTATCAAAACATTTTTATTGAGGATATTGATAATCATTCACAGCACAGGCTGGAAAAAGTAAGTGAACCCTTGAACTTAGTAACTTGTAGATCCTCCTTTAGCAGCAACAATATCCACTAAACTGTAGCTGCTTATAAGACTTGCACAATGTTGAAGATCATTTTAACCCATTCTTCCCTACAAATCTATTTAATTTAATCAATATTTCTAGGCTGTCTTGATTGCACAGCCCTCTTCAGGTCATGTACAGCTACAGCATCTTAATTGTGTTAAGGTAAGGACTTGGTGATTCCAAAACACAAATCTTCTTCTTTTTTAGCCATTCTTTAGTTAATTTACTTGTGTGCATTGGATCATTGTCTTGTTGCATTACCCAACTTCGCTTGAGATCATGGACTGCTGCCCTGATATTCTCATGTAAAATGTCTTGATACACTTTTGAATTAACTGTTCCCATAATGATTGCAAGACATCCAGGCCCGAGGCAGTAAAGCAGTCCAAAACCTTGATGCTTTCCCCACTATGCTTCACAATTGCTCTGCAGTGCCCTTTTCCCTACACAAATAGCATTATGCATCTTTGCCGAAAAGTTAAACTTTTGTCTCATCTTTCCACAGCACATTTTCCTAGAAGAGTTGTGGATCATCCAGGTGGTATTGGCCAAACTTGAAACGTATTGCAGTTTTTTTTTCAGACAGCAGTGGTTTCCTTCATGGTGACCTTCCATGAACACCATTCTTGTTCAGTGCAGTGTTTTTCTAATAGTGGCCACATGAATAAAGAATTTCACAGTTTGTAGATATTTCTGGTGGTCTTTTACAGTTACCTTTGGGTTCTTTCTAACCTCTTTCAAGATTACCCATTGTGCTCCTGGAGTGATCTTTGCAGGACACCCACTCCTAAAGAAAGTAGTCCAGAATGTTCTTCATTTGTAGACAGTTTGTCTTTCAATGGATTGATGAAACTCAGGTCCATAGCATTGTAGCTTTTGGAGAAATCGTTAACACAGATGTTCACTCAATTTTTTCCACCCTGCACTTTAAATGATACTCAATGTATTCAATAAAAAAATGAAACGTACAACTGTTTGTGTGTTATTAGTTTAGTCAGATTGTGTTTTGTCTATGATTGTGACAGATGACGATTAAACCGTATTTTATGAGTAATCAATACTGAAATCCAGGCAATACGAAAGGGTTCACAAACTATTTCTTGCAACTGTATAATACATTTGAATACATGCTCTTTTGCTCATTAAAAATTTGTTTAATCTTACTACGATGCAATTGTTTTGTTACTGATCTTTTATATGGATAAATGTTTTGCACATTCCTTTATTTAAGTATATATGGATAGTGTTAAAATTGTAACCAACTACTGCGAAGATTACAAATTATAACCAAACGCACGCACATTGGGGTAAGTACATTATAACAATGGTTTAACCCCTTGAGTGCTAACGACGGCTCTGAGCCATCGCAGAGTTTCCCATTCTGGTGCTAACGACGGCTCAGAGCCGTCGCTAGCACTCTCCCACCTTGAGGGAGATCTGGGGGCTCCCACCCGCTCCTACCCCGGGGATCATGCCTGTAGAGTGACAGGCATCGCCGGGGCTTCCCGTTTTGCGTGGTGACGTCACGCGCAATACCGTGATGACGTCACCGCGCAACTTTATTTATACTTAACAATGTTAAGTATAGGAGCAGGGGGCATGCTGCTTAGAAGCCTGTATCTCAGGCATCTAAGAAGCTACAGACCCCAAGACCCACCATTGAAATGGTAATCGCCCAACCTTTCCAACAGTGTAAGTCTTGGGGGTCTGAAAAAAAAAAAGTTAAAAAACATTGTTCAAAAAAAAAAAAAAAAAAAGATTAAAAAATCTTAGCACCCAGGTGGGAAAGTGCTTAGCACTCAAAGGGTTAAACGGACAGTCAACTCAAAAAAATGTATTGTTTAAAAAGATAGATAATCCCTTTATTGCCCATTCCCCAGTTTTGCATAACTAACGTGGTTATATTAATACACTTTTTACCTCTGTGATTACCTTGCATCTAAGCCTTTCTGACAGCCCCCTTATCACATTGCTATTTATTCATTATCTATTGACTTGCATTTTAACTCATTAATTCAGTGTCAGCCACAACTCCATGGGAGAGAGCACAATGTTATCTATTTAGCACACATGAATTAGCAGTCTCTTTTTGTGAAAAGCTAATAAAAGGCATGTGATAAGAGGCTGTCTGTAGTGGCTTAGAGACAGGCAGAAATTTAGAGGTTTAAACGTTATAAAGTATTTTAATATAACAATGTTGGTTGTGCATAGCTAGGGAATGGGTAGTAAAGGCATTATCTATCTTTTTAAATAATCCAATACACACTGGAAACAGCAACTTAGGTGGAGTAAGTGCTCGTGTAAACTGGGAATCTGCCTACTCCCCAACTTCACATGTAGAAACGACTGTCCACAGCACTTCAAATTATGTTACAATCTTTATTCCAAAATATATTTTGGAATAAAGATTGTAACATAATTTGAAGTGCTGTGGACAGTCGTTGTTTCTACATGTATCTTTTTAAATAATAACAATCAAATATCAAATTTGAGCGGCAAACACCAGTCCCACCCCACCCACTATCGATTTCACTGCCAAAATAAACCCTCAATTGAGGCAGCTCTCATATCTGCCTCTTGAGAGGAGCCTGCCTGAACATCATGTGACGTTCCAGTTAAACAGTTCAGTCTTCAGCGGCACTGGTGGGACACCCTACAAGGTGGGGCTGACACTGTCTTCGGCACTTGTAGAAGTGCAGCGGGCACGTGAGACAGTGGAGGTTCACCAGCACCATCATCTGCAGGTGCTCAGCAGACAGTCAGTGCTCATCCTGCCTGCATTAAAATGCACAATAGAAAAGTGTCTGTACAGTATGTGGCTGTGCAGATCGACACGTCAGGACAGTGAGTGGCGTGCCTTATTATTTGAAGGGTACTAGGGCCCTGGGCTAGAACTTTTGTGTGTGTAGCGGTAGTGCAGAATGTTGGGCACCGCTGTAAAGTAGGCAGGTTACATGGTTACGAAACACCTCCCAGACTGAGAGAATAGAAAAATTCCAAGTAAGAGTGTTTATAGTTAAAGGGACACTCTAAAACAAAAATATCAATGCAGACTCTTAAGTGTTTGAAGATGTAATTCTTACATAACTGATTATAGCCAGTTAAGCACATCAATAGTGACCAGATTGAGAACCAGAGTATTGCAGATACTGTATATTTCAGAAGGTAGGAAACAGCACACACAATGTCACAGGCTTCGGAGTAAGCTTATTATGCCTATCAATAAATCCAAGAAATGAAAAGTCTCCAGCTGTAAGAAATTTTAAAGACCTTTATTCCATACAGGATCCACCAACATATAGCAACATTTTAGGGCACACACTTAGCCCTTATTCATGCCTTCATGCAAAACCGGTGAAAAGACTGCCCGTCTCTAAAATTCAAACTGATGTGAAAGAAAGTGAGTGTTATAAAAATTGTCTCATAAAAAAAATCACTTATACTAAATAACTTTATTGGAGACAGCAAAATAGTCAGACTGGACTGGTACACACACGCACACACACATTTTTAAAACTAGCTTGAACTCAGTATGTGGTTAACACTGTAATTGGATGGTGACTGTACATAAGTCAGAAAAATGATTCTGATATTTTTACCATTAAGTGGCAATATTGAGTAACCCTATCATAAGGTATTGCCTGTGGTTTAAATAGCAGATTGATGAATAGGAAAATAAAGGCTATGAAGTATGTACTTTGCTTAGCAATAATAAATATTCCAGCTTTCATTCTGCTTGTATAGCGGATAACAGATGTGAGTGTGAAATGTGTCACCTAATAAAATTCTGTTGCAAATAGCTCCTACAAACAATATATAGCTCAATCTTGCATGAGTCAGTATTCAGATTGACATTGTGTGTAGTTTAATATGTAGCCTATATTATCAGATGTAATCGCTGATTTTACATATATAATTCTTAAGTCAAAGCACTTGGTCTCTATCTGTATATAATATTCAACAGTTTATTTACCACTCTAAAAATCGCAACGTTTAATTTTTATGAACCACACATGTGGTGTTGCTCAGAGTGACTATGCAATTACCAGATAACTTATAACCCTGTTAGATATTGTAGCATTATTCTAATATCAGTATTATCTTCAAGTAATAACCTTAAGAAATATAAGTGAGTACATAGATTGTAAGTGCCAAGCGGAATTGGTTAAGAACATAATGCTGAACTTCCAAAAAGTCTCTTCTATAGCGGAGGTTGTTATTAACATTTACCTGACTTTACAACATTGAGCTGAGCTAAACAAAGTCTCTTCTATAGCGGAGACTGTAATTAATATTATGTTGACTATGCCATTGAAACCAAAGAGTTTGTATAAATTAATATTTTACTGAGTAAGCATCTAAAAAACTAAGAGGTTCTATGACCTCGTGAGAGTGCCCCTGACACGCATTTCACATAACGCTTCTTTGGAGGGGTACGCGCTGGCTGATCTGAACAGGTAATACCCGTATGTTGATATCTGCAGAACCTGCAGATTAGTAATGGATTACAGCTGCGCTGCCTAAAAGGTAGCTTAATGTGTAAAAAATGGCTTTTTTAAAGACCCTATATAGGTAAAATATAATATTTTAATTGAACTAGTTGGTTAAAAGAATATATATATATACATAAATCACTGTGCACAGTGGTAATGAATAACAATAAAAACACACAAAAAAAACACAAAATTGCACATCAAAAAAGCATGAATAGCGCAAAGCACATATTCATTATTATCTGGACCTACAAGTCATATATAACACATGTGCCTTTCACGGAGAACTTTCCTGAAGCATATCAGTCTGATCCTGACTTCACAGTACAGTCCAGCACATATTCATTATTATCTGGACCTACAAGTCATATATAACACATGTGCCTTTCACGGAGAAGAACTTTCCTGAAGCATATCAGTCTGATCCTAACTTCACAGTACAGTCCAGCCCCGAGACCAAAAATAAACTTTTGCAAAGCAAAAGTCCGTTTTTTGTAACAGATAGGTGGTCTTATTGTTTAGCAGTCTTATTCAGCTGTTAAAAGTTTGTTGGTTAGTTGTATGTGAATGCCTGGTTAAACAATTTAGTCTTTAGCCAGTATTAGCTGCATTACTTTGAAGTCATAAAGCTGCAGAGGATGGGCGAGAGAGGGGACAGGGAAATCCTTTAAATCATATCAAATTCACAACGGCAAGGTGTACATTTATACTTACACCGGAAGCCGTATGTTATCCTCCTGAGATTGTATAAGAACCTCGGATCAACTGTTTCCCCTCTGGATCTCTGTAGTATTGGTGAAGTGCCACTCCTGAACTGAGTTAGAATGAACTCCTGCGGCGTCAGTTTCCTGAAGACTACAGATGAATCGATGTCTCACGGATAGAGCTATAGTTGCAAAACAGGAGAAAAGACTGCCCATCTCTAAAAGGATTACATCAAAACCCAAATTTAAACTGATGTGAAAGAAAGTGAGTGTTATAAAAATTGTCTCATCAAAAAAAATCACTTATACTAAATAACTTTATTGGAGACAGCAAAATAGTCCGACTAGACTTTTACACACGCACACGCACACACTTTTAACACTAGCTTGAACTCAGTATGTGATTAACACTGTAATTGGGTGGTGACTGTACATAAGTCAGGACAAATATTCTGATATTTTTACCATTAACCCCTTAATGACCGGACCATTTTTCAATTTTCTTACTCTTAATGACAATGGCTATTTTTACATTTCTGCAGTGTTTACGTTTAGCTGTAATTTTCCTCTTACTCGTTTACTGTACCCACACACATTATATACCGTTTTTCTCGCCATTAAATGGACTTTCTAAAGATACCATTATTTTCATCATATCTTATAATTTACTAAAAAAAAAAAAGATAAAATATGAGTAAAAAATGGAAAAAAACACACTTTTTCTAACTTTGACCCCCAAAATCTGTTACACATCTACAATCACCAAAAAACACTGATGCTAAATAGTTTTTAAATTTTGTCCTGAGTTTAGAAATACCCAATGTTTGCACGTTCTTTGCTTTTTTTGCAATTTATGGGGCAATAAATACAAGTAGCACTTTACTATTTCCAAACCACTTTTTTTCAAAATTAGCGCTAGTTACTTTGGAACCCTGATATCTGTCAGGAATACCTGAATATCCCTTGACATGTATATATTTTGTTTTAGAAGACATCCCAAAGTATTGATCTAGGCCCATTTTGGTATATTTCATGCCACCATTTCACCTCCAAATGCGATAAAAAAAAAAAGTTCACTTTTTCACAAATTTTGTCACAAACTTTAGGTTTCCCACTGAAATTATTTATAAACAGCTTCTGCAATTATGGCACAAATGGTTGTAAATTCTTCTCTGGGATCCCCTTTTTCAGAAATAACAGACTTATATGGCTTTGTGGTTGCGTTTTGGTAATTAGAAGGCCACTAAATGCCGCTGCGCACCACACGTGTTTTATGTCCAGAAGTGAAGGGGTTAATTAGGGAGCTTGTAGGGAGCTTGTAGTGTTAATTTTAGCTTTAGTGTAGTGTAGTAGACAACCCCAAGTATTGATCTAGGCCCATTTTGGTATATTTTATGCCACCATTTCACCGCCAAATGCGAGCAAATAAAAAAAAAACTTTACATTTTCACAATTTTAGGTTTCTCACTGAAAATATTTACAAACAGCTGGTGTTATTATGGCAGAAATTGTTGTAAAAGCTTCTCTGGGATCCCCTTTGTTCAGAAATAGCAGACTTATATGGCTTTGGCGTTGCTTTTTGGTAATTAGAAGGCCGCTAAATGCTGCTGCGCACCACACGTTAATTATGCCCAGCAGTGAAGGGGTTAAATTAGGTAGCTTGTAAGGAGCTTGCAGGGTTAATTTTAGAGATCAGCCTCCCACCTGACACATCCCACCCCCTGATCCCTCCCAAACAGCTCTCTTCCCTCCCCCACCCCACAATTGTTCCCGCCATCTTAAGTACTGGCAGAAAGTCTGCCAGTACTAAATAAAAGAGTTTTTTTTTTTTTTTTAAATAAAAATAATAAAATATTTTAGTTGTGATGAACCCCTTCCTTAGCACCAACCTCCCTGATCCCCCCCTCCAGCTCTCTAACCCTCTCCCCTACCTAATTACCGCCATCTTGGGTACTGGCAGCTGTCTGCCAGTACCCAGTTTGGCCCCACAAACCAAAGTATTTTAATTTTATTTTTAACTTTTATTTTTATTTTTAATTATTTCTGTAGTGTAGCAGCCCCCCCACAATACCCCCACAATACCCCCACCCCCTCCCCCTCCCAGATCCTTTTATATGGAAAAAAAAAAATTTAACTTTTTTTCCCCCTTCCTAACTTCATTGGTGTCAGTGTGGCTAATGCGTGCACGCGCGTCCACGTGCACACGCGTCCACGTGCACGCGCGCATCGTGCACGCGCGCACACGCTCCCTCCTCCCACCCGGTCAAACGGCACCATCGGCACCATTGCTACCAGTGCAGAGAGGGCCACAGAGTGGCTCTCTCTGCATCGGAAGCTTGTAAAGGGGTATTGCAGGATGCCTCCATATCGAGGCATCACTGCAATACCCTCAGAGCTGCTGGAAGTGGTTGTGATCACTTCCAGCACTCTGTTAGACAACTGACGTACCAGGTACGTCTATTGTCATTAACTGTTTGTTAATGCATGACGTACCTGGTACGTCAGTTGTCATTAAGGGGTTAAAGGGACAGTATACACTCATTTTCATATAACTGCATGTAAAAGACACTACTATAAAGAATAAGATGCAGAGATACTGATATAAAAATCCAGTATAAAACTATTTAAAAACTTACTTAGAAGCTGTCAGTTTAGCTCTGCTGAAAAGGTAGTTGGAAAGCCCACTGCAAGTGGGAAATAAGACCCTCGCCCCCTCCCCCTTCTTTTGCATATGAAAAGACCCTTTACACAAACAGGAGCAAGCTGGAGAAGGTAGCTGACGGTATTCACATAAAACTTAGGGGTTTGGTAAGGAGTCTGAAAATCAGAGCAATGCTATTTAAAAATAAACAAAACTATGCATTTTTAAAAAAAACAAAAAAACTTTATGGGCTATATAAATAGATCATCTACAAAACATTTATGCAAAGAAAAAAATGAGTGTATAATGTCCCTTTAAGTGGCAATATTGAGTAACCCTATCATAAGGTATTGCCTGTGGTTTAAATAGCAGATTGATGAATAGGAAAATTAAGGCTATGAAGTATTTACTTTGCTTAGCAATAATAAATATTCCAGCTTTTATTCTGCTTGTATAGCGGATAACAGGTGTAAGTGAGTGAAACAAAGTAACACTGTGAAATGTGTCACCTAATAAGATTCTGTTGCAAATAGCGCTCACATACAATATATAGCTCAATCTTGCATGAGTCAGTATTCAGGTTGACATTGTGTGTAGTTTAATGTCTCACCGCTGGGTACATATAAGATTCACCTTTTAAGAAGCCTATATTATCAGATGTAACCGCTGATTGTACATATATATTTCTAAGTCAAAGCACTTGGTATCTATCTGTATATAATATTCAACAGTTTATTTACCACTCTAAAAATCGCAACGTTTAATTTTAATGAACCACACATGTGGTGTTGCTAAGAGTGACTATGCAATTACCAGGTAACTTATAACCCTGTTAGATATTGTAGCATTATTCTAATATCAGTATTATCTTCAAGTAATAACCTTAAGAAATATAAGTGAGTACATAGATTGTAAGTGCCAAGCAGAATTGGTTAAGAACATAATGCTGAACTTCCAAAAAGTCTCTTCTATAGCGGAGGCTGTTATTAACATTTACCTGACTGGTTGCTTTACAACATTGCGCTGAGCTAAACAAAGTCTCTTCTATAGCGGAGACTGTAATTAATATTATGCTGATTATGCCATTGAAACCAAAGAGTTTGTATAAATTAATATTTTACTGAGGTTCTATGACCTCGTTAAAGTGCCCCTGACGCGCGTTTCACATAACGCTTCTTCGGAGGGGTATGCGCCGGCCGAACTGAACAGTTAATACCCGTATGTTGAACCCGCCCCTATGCAGGGATTGGATCATCACAATCTAATTCTAAGTCAATGATTTGTTATGATCACTTACACAAAGCTTTGACTAAACCAATCAGGGAGGTTAGCTGACATCACTGTTTAGTGAACCAAATAGAGGAGGTCCCATGTTAGTACATGAAAATAAGTACGGACAAATTTCATAATTCTTTGATGCAGACGTATTATGACGGTCTTATATAATTTAATTGTGAAACAGTATGGAGCAGGAGTAGAAGAGTGCTTCCTTAGTGGCAATCCTATGTTTTATGACTTAGATTCTCAGTGATACAGAAAATCTCCTTGGGAATTAGAGGAGTTAGTCTTGAGAACTCATTACTTAGGGCAGAATGCCGCTGGATATACTTATTAGACACATTATATCCTTCTGGACTTGAATATAATAACTATAACTTATATATCTGTGATTACACACCATTAATTTAAAGTCACATTAAGAATATTGTCTTCTCACCAGTTAATGGTATTGACATTTAAAATTTAAATTTCATGCACATATTTTCACTTGCATCACCTTTTGATGTAAACTAACATCGTCATCACTCAAATTTATTGGTTATCACAAGAATTTATTCCTCACACATTTTATGATTCATGCACGTCTAGATTTTCGCTTTGGTAGTGTTTTATCACCATTATATTATAAGTAATTATATTTTTTAATTCTTATTACTTTCGTATTAAAGTCACTTATTATACCCAACACACTAGATTGTTATATGTATCTTCACTGTCCCTTTAAACACGCTATTGTTTGACAATAGACTCAGTTTTAAATAATTTTGTGGTCTCCAGTATGGACTCCTGCTCCATACTGTTTAACAATTAAATTATATAAGACCGTCATAATACGTCTGCAGCAAAGTATTATGAAATTTGTCTGTACTTATTTTCATGTACTAACATGGGACCTTGTCTATTTGGTTCACTTAAACAGTGATGTCAGCTAACCTCCCTGATTGGTTTAGTCAAAGCATTGTGTCAGTGATCATAACAAATCATTGACTTAGAATTAGATCGTGATGATCCAATCCCTGCATAGGGGCGGGTTCAACATATGGGTATTACTTGTTCGGTTCGGCCGGCGCGTACCCCTCCGAAGAAGCGTTATGTGAAACGCGCGTCAGGGGCACTTTAACGAGGTCATAGAACCTCTTAGTTTTTTAGATGCTTACTCAGTAAAAACAGAATTTATGTTTACCTGATAAATTACTTTCTCCAACGGTGTGTCCGG
This sequence comes from Bombina bombina, assembly GCF_027579735.1. Taxonomy (NCBI): domain Eukaryota; kingdom Metazoa; phylum Chordata; class Amphibia; order Anura; family Bombinatoridae; genus Bombina; species Bombina bombina. The sequence continues at coordinate 95,696,522 of NC_069509.1, forward strand.
TCCACGGCGTCATCCTTACTTGTGGGATATTCTCTTCCCCAACAGGAAATGGCAAAGAGCCCAGCAAAGCTGGTCACATGATCCCTCCTAGGCTCCGCCTACCCCAGTCATTCGACCGACGTTAAGGAGGAATATTTGCATAGGAGAAACCATATGTTACCGTGGTGACTGTAGTTAAAGAAAATAAATTATCATACCTGATTAAAAAAAAAAACCAGGGCGGGCCGTGGACCGGACACACCGTTGGAGAAAGTAATTTATCAGGTAAACATAAATTCTGTTTTCTCCAACATAGGTGTGTCCGGTCCACGGCGTCATCCTTACTTGTGGGAACCAATACCAAAGCTTTAGGACACGGATGAAGGGAGGGAGCAAATCAGGTCACCTAAATGGAAGGCACCACGGCTTGCAAAACCTTTCTCCCAAAAATAGCCTCAGAAGAAGCAAAAGTATCAAATTTGTAAAATTTAGAAAAAGTGTGCAGTGAAGACCAAGTCGCTGCCTTACATATCTGATCAACAGAAGCCTCGTTCTTGAAGGCCCATGTGGAAGCCACAGCCCTAGTGGAGTGAGCTGTGATTCTTTCAGGAGGCTGCCGTCCGGCAGTCTCATAAGCCAATCGGATAATGCTTTTAATCCAGAAGGAGAGAGAGGTAGAAGTTGCTTTTTGACCTCTCCGTTTACCAGAAAAAACAACAAACAAAGACAAAGTTTGTCTGAAATCCTTAGTAGCTGCTAAGTAAAATTTGAGAGCACGAACTACATCCAAGTTGTGCAACAAACGTTCCTTCTTTGAAACTGGTTTCGGACACAAAGAAGGTACAACTATCTCCTGGTTAATGTTTTTGTTAGAAACAACTTTTGGAAGAAAACCAGGTTTAGTACGCAAAACCACCTTATCTGCATGGAACACCAGATAAGGAGAAGAACACTGCAGAGCAGATAATTCTGAAACTCTTCTAGCAGAAGAAATTGCAACCAAAAACAAAACTTTCCAAGATAATAACTTAATATCAACGGAATGTAAGGGTTCAAACGGAACCCCCTGAAGAACTGAAAGAACTAGATTGAGACTCCAAGGAGGAGTCCAAATTTTGTAAACAGGCTTGATTCTAACCAGAGCCTGAACAAGGGCTAGAACATCTGGCACAGCTGCCAGCTTTTTGTGAAGTAACACAGACAAGGCAGAAATCTGTCCCATCAAGGAACTTGCAGATAATCCTTTTTCCAATCCTTCTCGAAGGAAGGATAGACTCTTAGGAATCTTAACCTTGTCCCAAGGGAATCCTGCAGATTCACACCAACAGATATACCAAATTATGTGGTAATTTTTCTGGTTACAGGCTTTCAGGCCTGAACAAGAGTATTAATAACAGAATCTGAGAACCCTCGCTTTGATAAGATCAAGCGTTCAATCTCCAAGCAGTCAGCTGGAGTGGGTCGAACGGACCTAGAACAAGAAGGTCTCGTCTCAAAGGTAGCTTCCATGGTGGAGCCGATGACATATTCACCAGATCTGCATACCAAGTCCTGCGTGGCCACGCAGGAGCTATCAAAATCACCGACGCCCTCTCCTGATTGATCCTGGCTACCAGCCTGGGGATGAGAGGAAAACGGCGGGAACACATAAGCTAGTTTGAAGGTCCAAGGTGCTACTAGTGCATCCACTAGAGCCGCCTTGGGATCCCTGGATCTGTACCCGTAGTAAGGAACTCTGAAGTTCTGACGAGAGGCCATCAGATCCATGTCTGGAATGCCCCACGGTTGAGTGACTTGGGCAAAGATTTCCGGATGGAGTTCCCACTCCCCCGGATGCAATGTCTGACGACTCAGAAAATCCGCTTCCCAATTTTCCACTCCTGGGATGTGGATAGCAGACAGGTGGCAGGAGTGAGACTCCGCCCATAGAATGATTTTGGTCACTTCTTCCATCGCTAGGGAACTCCTTGTTCCCCCCTGATGGTTGATGTATGAACTTGGCCCTCGCTAGCTGAGGCCAAGCTTTGAGAGCATTGAATATCGCTCTCAGTTCCAGAATATTTATCGGTAGAAGAGATTCTACCCGAGACCAAAGACCCTGAGCTTTCAGGGATCCCCAGACCGCGCCCCAGCCCATCAGACTGGCGTCGGTCGTGACAATGACCCACTCTGGTCTGCGGAAGGTCATCCCTTGTGACAGGTTGTCCAGGGACAGCCACCAACGGAATGAGTCTCTGGTCCTCTGATTTACTTGTATCTTCGGAGACAAGTCTGAATAGTCCCCATTCCACTGACTGAGCATGAACAGTTGTAATGGTCTTAGATGAATGCGCACAAAAGGAACTATGTCCATTGCCGCTACCATCAAACCTATCACTTCCATGCACTGCGCTATGGAAGGAAGAGGAACGGAATGAAGTATCCGACAAGAGTCTAGAAGTTTTGTTTTTCTGGCTTCTGTCAGAAAAATCCTCATTTCTAAGGAGTCTATTATAGTTCCCAAGAAGGGAACCCTCGTTGACGGAGATAGAGAACTCTTTTCCACGTTCACTTTCCATCCGTGAGATCTGAGAAAGGCCAGGACAATGTCCGTGTGAGCCTTTACTTGAGGAAGGGACGACGCTCGAATCAGAATGTCGTCCAAGTAAGGTACTACAGCAATGCCCCTTGGTCTTAGCACCGCCAGAAGGGACCCTAGTACCTATGAGAAAATCCTAGGAGCAGTGGCTAATCCGAAAGAAAACGCCACGAACTGGAAATGCTTGTCCAGGAATGCAAACCTTAGGAACCGATGATGTTCCTTGTGGATAGGAATATGTAGATATGCATCCTTGAAATCCACCTTGGTCATGAATTGACCTTCCTGGATGGAAGGAAGAAGTGTTCGAATGGTTTCCATCTTGAACGATGGAACCTTGAGAAACTTGTTCAAGATCTTGAGATCTAAGATTGGTCTGAACGTTCCCTCTTTTTTGGGAACTATGAACAGATTGGAGTAGAACCCCATCCCTTGTTCTCCTAATGGAACAGGATGAATCACTCCCATTTTTAGCAGGTCTTCTACCCAATGTAAGAATGCCTGTCTTCTTATGTGGTCTGAAGACAACTGAGACCTGTGGAACCTCCCCCTTGGAGGAAGCCCCTTGAACTCCAGAGAATAACCTTGGGAGACTATTTCTAGCGCCCAAGGATCCAGAACATCTCTTGCCCCAGCCTGAGCGAAGAGAGAGAGTCTGCCCCCCACCAGATCCGGTCCCGGATCGGGGGCCCGCATTTCATGCTGTCTTGGTAGCAGTGGCAGGTTTCCTGGCCTGCTTTCCTTTGTTCCAGCCTTGCATAGGTCTCCAGGCTGGATTGGCTTGAGAAGTATTACCTTCCTGCTTAGAGGACGTAGCCCTTGGGGCTGATCCGTTTCTGCGAAAGGGACGAAACTTAGGTTTATTTTTGGTCTTGAAAAGACCTATCCTGAGGAAGGGCGTGGCCCTTGCCCCCAGTGATATCAGAGATAATCTCTTTCAAGTCAGGGCCAAAGAGTGTTTTCCCCTTGAAAGGAATGTCAAGCAATTTGTTCTTGGAAGACGCATCCGCTGCCCAAGATTTTAACCAAAGCGCTCTGCGCCACAATAGCAAACCCAGAATTTTTTCGCCGCTAACCTAGCCAATTGCAAGGTGGCGTCTAGGGTGAAAGAATTAGCCAATTTAAGAGCACGAATTCTGTCCATAATCTCCTCATAAGAAGAAGAATTACTAATAATCGCCTTTCCTAGCTCATCAAACTAGAAACACGCGGCTGCAGTGACAGGGACAATGCATGCAATTGGTTGTAGAAGGGAACCTTGCTGAACAAACATCTTTAGCAGACCTTCTAATTTTTTATCCATAGGATCTTGGAAAGCACAACTATCTTCTATGGGTATAGTGGCGCGCTTGTGTAGAGTAGAAACCGCCCCCTCGACCTTGGGGACTGTCTGCCATCAGTCCTTTCTGGGGTCGACTATAGGAAAACAATTTTATAAATATGGGGGGAGGTACTAAAGGTATACCGGGCCTGTCCCATTCTTTACTAACAATGTACGCCACCCGCTTGGATATAGGAAAAGCTTCGGGGGGCCCCGGGGCCTCTAAGAACTTTTCCATTTTACATAGTGGTTCTGGAATGACCAGATAATCACAATCATCCAAATTGGATAACACCTCCTTAAGCAGAGCGCGGAGATGTTCCAACTTAAATTTAAAATTAATCACATCAGGTTCAGCTTGTTGAGAAATGTTTCCTGAATCTGAAATTTCTCCCTCAGACAAAACCTCCCTGGCCCCCTGAGACTGGTGTAGGGGCCCTTCAGAAACCATATCATCAGCGTTCTCATGCTCTACAGAATTTTCTAAAACAGAGCAGTCGCGCTTTCGCTGATAAGTGGGCATATTGGCTAAAATGTTTTTGATAGAATTATCCATTACAGCCGTTAAATGTTGCATAGTAAGGAGTATTGGCGCACTAGATGTACTAGGGGCCTCCTGTATGGGCAAGACTGGTGTAGACGAAGTAGGGGATGATGCAGTACCATGCTTACTCCCCTCACTTGAGGAATCATCTTGGGCATCATTTTTACTAAAAAAATTTTATGACATAAAATACATATAGTTAAATGAGAAGGAACCTTGGTTTCCCCACAGTCAGAACACAATCTATCTGGTAGTTCAGACATGTTAAACAGGCATAAACTTGATAACAAAGCACAAAAAACGTTTTAAAATAAAACCGTTACTGTCACTTTAAATTTTAAACTAAACACACTTTATTACTGCAATTGCGAAAAAGTATGAAGGAATTGTTCAAAATTCACCAAAATTTCACCACAGTGTCTTAAAGCCTTAAAAGTATTGCACACCAAATTTGGAAGCTTTAACCCTTAAAATAACGGAACCGGAGCCGTTTTTATATTTAACCCCTTTACAGTCCCTGGAATCTGCTTTGCTGAGACCCAACCAAGCCCAAAGGGGAATACGATACCAAATGATGCCTTCAGAAAGACTTTTCTATGTATCAGAGCTCCACACACATGCAGCTGCATGCCATGCTGTCCTCAAAAACAAGTGCGCCATACCGGCGCGAAAATGAGGCTCTGACTATGATTAGGGAAAGCCCCTAAAGAATAAGGTGTCAAAAACAGTGCCTGCCGATATAATCATATCAAAATACCCAGAATAAATGATTCCTCAAGGCTAAATATGTGTTAATAATGAATCGATTTAGCCCAGAAAAAGTCTACAGTCTTAATAAGCCCTTGTGAAGCCCTTATTTACTATCTTAATAAACATGGCTTACCGGATCCCATAGGGAAAATGACAGCTTCCAGCATTACATCGTCTTGTTAGAATGTGTCATACCTCAAGCAGTAAGAAACTGCACACTGTTCCCCCAACTGAAGTTAATTGCTCTCAACAGTCCTGTGTGGAACAGCCATGGATTTTAGTTACGGTGCTAAAATCATTTTCCTCATACAAACAGAAATCTTCATCTCTTTTCTGTTTCTGAGTAAATAGTACATACCAGCACTATTTTAAAATAACAAACTCTTGATTGAATAATAAAAACTACAGTTAAACACTAAAAAACTCTAAGCCATCTCCGTGGAGATGTTGCCTGTACAACGGCAAAGAGAATGACTGGGGTAGGCGGAGCCTAGGAGGGATCATGTGACCAGCTTTGCTGGGCTCTTTGCCATTTCCTGTTGGGGAAGAGAATATCCCACAAGTAAGGATGACGCCGTGGACCGGACACACCTATGTTGGAGAAATATTAATTTATACAAACTCTTTGGTTTCAATGGCACAGTCAGGTAAATGTTAATAACAGCCTCCGCTATAGAAGAGGCTTTTTGGAAGTTCAGCATTATGTTCTTAACCAATTCTGCTTGGCGCTTACTATCTATGTACTCACTTATATTTCTTAAGGTTATTACTTGAAGATAATACTGATATTAGAATAATGCTACAATATCTAACAGGGTTATAAGTTACCTGGTAATTGCATAGTCACTCTTAGCAACACCACATGTGTGGTTCATGAAAATTAAACGTTGCGATTTTTAGAGTGGTAAATAAACTGTTGAATATTATATACAGATAGAGACCAAGTGCTTTGACTTAGAAATATATATGTAAAATCAGCGGTTACATCTGATAATATAGGCTTCTTAAAAGGTGAATCTTATATGTACCTAGCGGTGAGACATTAAACTACACACAATGTCAACCTGAATACTGACTCATGCAAGATTGAGCTATATATTGCATGTGGGGGCTATTTGCAACAGAATCTTATTAGATGACACATTTCACAGTGTTACTTTGTTTTCACTCACTTACATCTGTTATCCGCTATACAAGCAGAATAAAAGCTGGAATATTTATTATTGCTAAGCAAAGTACATACTTCATAGCCTTAATTTTCCAATTCATCAATCTGCTATTTAAACCACAGGCAATTCCTTATGATAGGGTTACTCAATATTGCCACTTAATGGTAAAAATATCAGAATATTTTTTCTGATTTATGTATTTTCACCATCCAATTACAGTGTTAATCACATACTAAGTTCAAGCTAGTGTTAAAAGTGTGTGCGTGTGCGTGTGTACCAGTCCAGTCGGACTATTTTGCTGTCTCCAGTAAAGTTATTTAGTATAAGTGATTTTTTTTATGAGACAATTTTTATAACACTCACTTTCTTTCACACCAATTTGAATTTGGGTTTTGATGTAATCCTTTTAGAGACGGGCAGTATTTTCTACTCTTTTGCAAATGTCTTTGCATTTCTTGTACATAAACGTGTATATCCAGTGGCGTCACTAGGGGGGTGCGGGGGGTGCGTGCCGCACACGGTTGACACCCTCCAAAGAAATACAATGTAGAGATGCATATATTTTTTTATTAGAGGGGCCGGCATTTGTGAACATTCGTGGGACTGGGGAAGTTCTAGAAACTTCATTTTTTTGCCCCTTGAGCCAGCGCTGCAATTTCCACAAATAGTTTTCCCGGATGCTTTTTCTTGTTTGTACTTTTCTCCTCCCCTGCCCAATTTCACTATGAATGTTGTGGGCGTTCCGTGGGGCTTGCGAAGTTGCGCTGCTAGCCTAAACATGCCTGCCTATCTGTGCTCACTGCTTAGTGATGTGTGGAGCAGTGGAGTCACTCACTGCTGTGCTGTCTCTCTAAACGGGAACTGGGAAATCATGAGGGGGATGCCTGGCACCTGACCGCATGACTGTCTGACACTGTCTCTAAAGTGAAGGAGCCACGTATGATGCCCACCAGACCGGTATGGTTACAATACACTAAGTGCACACTGAAGAGGTAGGAGGGGAGGGTGGGCAGGGGTCTGGGGGTGGGCAGAGAGCAGAGGTGCTTGGCCATAAGAAGCGGTAGGCAGGCGGCCCGGGGCTGTGCACTGACAGACTTGGAACAGAGTCAGAGAGCAGAATTTTCAGAGTTTGCACGTCTAAACCTTTTCTTTAGTGATTTATTTTTAGAGTGCTCTGTTTATCTTTCATTTGATCCTCTGCTGAGCCAGGGAGCAGCTCTAGGCATGACCTCTATAATTAATGCAGTGCAGTTTACATATTTTGTATGTGTGTGTGTCTGAGTTTGTGTGTGTGTGTGTGTGTCTGAATGCTTTTGTGCGTGTGTGTGTGTGTCTGAGTGTTTTTGTGTGTGTGTGTCTGAGTGTTTTTGTGTGTGTGTCTGAGTGTTTTTCTGTGTGTCTGAGAGCTTTTGTGTGTGTGTCTGAGTGTTTCTGTGTGTGTGCCTGAGTGTTTTTGTGTCTGTGTGTGTGTGTCTACGTGTTTGTGTGTCTAAGTATTTGTGTGTGTGTGCCTGAGTGTTTTTGTGTGTGTGTCTGAGTGTTTTTGTGTGTGTGTTTTTGTGTGTGTGTCTGAGTGTGTTTCCGAGTGTTTGTGTGTGCATCTGAGTGTGTTTTTAAGTGTGTCTGAGTGTGTCTGAGTGTTTGTATGTGTGTGTGCCTGTGTTTTTGTGTTTGTTTGTGTCTGCTTTCTGGGGGGAGGGGGGGTGACACCATAACTTACCACACTGGGTGACACCAATCCTAGTGACACCACTGGGTTGAGAGGCAGAAACAAGCAATGTTAGGCCAGAGCATCTTCTTTGTAACAAGGTAGCACAAATGTCTCTGGTTTAAAAATTCTTTATATTCTACTGATTAATCTACAGTTAGCTGCAAAAGCAAGTCAAGTTTATAGCACTGTTTATAATAAAGTTTGAAAATTCAAGATGTCTTACCAGTCTGCACCATGGGGCCGAATTATCATGCCCCTGTTCTTGCACGAGCCTTCAGGCTCGCCGGAAACAGCAGTTATGAAGCAGCGGTCTAAAGACCTCTGCTCTATAATTGGTCTGCCTGCTCTGAGGCTGCGGACATCAATCTGCTCAATCCTATACGATTGGACTGATTGACACCCCCTGCTAGCAGCCGATTGGTTGAAAATCTGCAGGGGGCAGCATTGCACAAGCAGTTCACAAGAACTGCTTGTGCAGTGATAAATGCCGACAGTGTATGTTGTCTGCATTTATTGATGTGCAGCGGACATGATATGCTAAATCGTATTATGTCCGCTTGCACTTTCGTAAATCGCCCCCCTTGTCTTTAAAACTTGCCCAGAACATTTCCCTTTCTCTAGCTGTCTCTGAAGGCCAGATGATCAAAGAACCCGTCTTGGGGACAAATCACACCAAATGTTTGGGATTTTTTTTAAACCTTACATTGTAAAGTAGGGGTCTCTCCTTCACATACAAAACCCTGCATAGTGAGATAAACATATCTTAAAGGGACAGTAAAGTCCAAATTAAACTTTAATGATTCAGATAGGATATGTAATTTTAAACAACTTTCCAATTTACTTTTATCATACAATTTGCTTTGTTCTCTTGTTATACTTATACTTATACCTATATAGTCCATTCATTTAAGCTGTGGAAGGAAATAGATTACTGCGTTGAGTGACAAAATATATACTGAAAACATAATCCAGGGCGAGAATAAAACCATATGTATGCAGAGGGGACAAGAGAAGAAGAACAAAAAAAAAAAAAGAAAAAAAAAAGGGGGGAAAGAGAGGGAGAGAACAGAGAGTGTGGGGGATAGGGAAGGAGCAGGAGAGTGGGGAGGGAAGATGAAGCTGAGTAGAGGGCCACGCAATGTTTGCGATTAAATGTGAGATAAAGGGTGCTATTGAATATTCAACTATAGGAGAAACTTCCATTTTTCCCATATCTGTGAGTGCAGAAGAGTTTTGTTATTCTGGATGAAAATCGGGAGCTCCATGATCTCAAGGTACGCCATAATTTTAATTACCTCCCTCAACGTAGGAGGAGTTTTTTGCTTCCATAATCTGGCTATCAACAGCTTAGCAGGTAAATACAGAGGAGATCCCCAGGGCCAGGCAAAGTTTTAATGTGAAGGTGAAATAAAATAGTTTGCGGGGCTCCCCCCATAGAGGGGTCTAAAATCCCAAGCCTATTAACAATCTCATGCCAAAATGGTTGTAATGCTGGACACTCCCACCATATGTGTGCAGGTGTCCCCACTGAGCCACATTCTCTCCAGCAGAGGGGGGAGTTTATGGGGGAAATTTTGAAAAGTCTAAGAGGGGTAAGATGCCATTGAGTGCATATTTTAATGTATAGTTCGAGCAGTGTGATGCAGTGTAGAGCCTGTCTGGTGAGCAACATGGCCTTGGACCACTCATCCTGACTCGAACTAAAATGAAAAGCCTTCTCCCAAGCAATGATGTATGCAGACTTATAGTAAATTGGAAAATTCAACATGTCCCTGTAGGAGATTGAAAGCGCATGTGGGGTTCTAATACCTAGTAACCATCTCCTCTCCCAGGCCGTTGGTTCACGTAGGGTGCCATTAAGGAATCCCCATGATTTCAGGAGACTACCAACTCTCCAGAATTCGAAACACAGTAGTTGCGGTGGATTATATGTGGTACTAAACTGTGCCAGCCAGATTAATCACCCGTTGGGGAACAAATCCGCAATGGATTGCATTCCGCAGTCTCTCCAAAGTGACGGATGGGAGCCTCTGAGAGCCATTAGTAAGCCGGAGAAGGAATGAATGGGTGACGGGTGGGGGGCAATCTGTGGTAGAGAGTGGATTCTGTCCCAAAAGCGAAGCGCGTGTAAAATGATTATGTTTTGGATTTTATAATAGGATCTAACATGTTTGGGTAACCATACAAGATCCATTAGAAGGAGTGGATTGGGCAATGTTGCCTGTTCCAGCGCTTTCCATTTACTCTGAGAGGTCCTGTCATTCCAGGCGAGAATATGAGCTAGTCGTGAAGCTTCAGGATAATAAGTCAAGTTAGGGGCGCCTGCGCCCCCACTTGAAGGCGGTTGTTGCATAATTCTCGTGGCCACCCTTGGATGCTTGCCTCTCCAAATATATCTATTGCATATCATTTGGAACTTTCCAATCAGAGATTTGGGTATGGGAATGGGAAGAGCGCGGAAGAGGTAGGTAAGCTTTGGTAATAAAACCATCTTGAATGCTGCAATCCTGCCCAACCAGGATATGTAGGGGAGATTCCACCCATCAGTGCTTTTTTGGAATTGGTGGAGGAGTGGGTAGAAGTTGGCTTCAATTATAGTGGAGATACTACTGGATAGGAAGACGCCTAAGTGTTTAATTTTACAGTGCGACCAGTTAAAAGGGTATGTATGTTTCAAATCTGCGAGTTTTTCATCTGACACATTGATGACATAGGCATCCATTTTACTAACATTTAGCTTGTAAAAGCTAATTTGACCAAAGGTCTCCAATAGTGAGAAAAGGGCCGGAAGGGAGCGCGATGGGTCGCCCAGAAAAATTGTCAGATCGTCCACAAATAAGGCTGTTTTCTGCATTGTGCCTGCAACCTCCAACCCTATAATGTCTGGATTCATTCTGATTGCCTCTGCCAGAGGTTCCATAATAAGAGTGAAGATGAGAGGGGATAGAGGGCATCCCTGCCTGGTTCCGTTGGAGATGGGAAAGACAGGAGAGTGGAAGCCTAGGCCCCTAACTGAGGCAGATGGTGCAGAATACAATGCCGTGACGCAGGAATAAAATCGCGGGGGAAATCCAAATTTGTGCAGAACCTCGAACATGTAAGCCCAGCCAACCCTATCAAAGGCTTTTTCCATGTGAAGGGTTAAAGTTGTACAGGAGGATCCCGTTCTTTTAGATTCTAGGTGGATATTAAGTATTCGCCGGGTGTTATCTGGGCCCTCTCTGGCCGGGGTGAAGCCTACTTGATCCCAGTCAATTAATGAAGAGAGAATCTGATTGAGTCTAGAGGCTAGGAGTTTTGCAAAAATCTTCATGTCCGTGTTGATCAGCGAAATGGGACGAAAATTTTCGCAAACATCAGGGGTTTTACCTGGTTTTGGAAGGGTAACAATGATAGCTTCCAGGAATTCAGGAGGGAAGGAGCTAGAGTGTCTAGCAAGCGAGAATAACCTGGTGAGCAGGGGCGATAATTGAGGTAGAAATGTCTTGTAAAAAAGGGCAGTGTAGCCATCTGGGCCAGGGGCCTTATGACTTTTCATTGCTTTTATAATGGCTCCAACTTCTGTTACGTTAAAGGGGGAATCTAGAAAGACCTTCTGCTCCTCAGACAGGGCAGGCAGGGACAGAGTGTCCAAGAAGCTCTGCACTTGAGAAGCTGATGGGGGGTAACTTGAGAAGCTGATGGGGGGGTAACTTCGGTGAAGTTTTCTAGATTGTAGAGGGTGGAATAGTACTTTGCAAAGGCCTTGCCTATGTCCGAAGGGAGGCGGACTGAACCCGTAGGGGTTTTAATGTATGGAATTAGTGCCTTGGCTGTGTGTTGTCGCAGCTTATTAGCCAGCAGCCTATCAGCTTTATTACCTTTAGCATAAAAGGTTTGTTTGAATTGTCGTATCTGCGATTGTAATCTTTTTGACTCTAATTCTTCTATTTGTGTTTTAATCTCTTCTATATGAGTCAGGATCTGAGGGTCCAGTGAGGACCTGTGAATAGAGGTTAAATCACGAAGGGACATGTGTAATTGGGCCAGGGTTTTTCCCAATTTCTTCCTGTGCTCCGCCTTGAGTTTAATGAGGAGACCTCTAACAAACGCCTTTAGGGCACCCCAAAGACTGAAGTCGCTGACTGCGCCATTATCATTTACCTGCAAGAAGTGCTCTATCTCAGACCTGAGGGACATGGTATGTTCCAGGGATGATAGGATAAATTCCGGTAATTTCCAAGAGGGTCTTGGAAACAAGGGATTGTGAGCTTTCATAGACAGCTGTATCAGGGAGTGATCCGACCATACACAACCAGGCATATTAATAGATTGGATGTTGTCCAAAAGGTGTGGTTCACAAAAGACATAGTCAATTCTCGTGTATGTGTTGTGGACCTGGGAATAATAAGAATAATCCCTAGAGGAGGGATGGTGAGAGCGCCACGCATCAAATAAATTATATTGGGCAATGAGATTGGTAAACTGTTTGGCCTTCCTAGTTAAAGCAGGGTCACAGGGTCTGAGCTGCGGCGAGCGTCTGTCTTGAACTGAGTCAAGAACCATATTAAAATCGCCTGCCAGCAATAGGTTATGGGTCTTGTGTAAAGAAAATAACCGCAAAAATTTACGAAGGGCTTGGATTTGGCCACTGTTTGGGCCGCAATAGCTTGCTAAGCTGTACGGGACACCTTCTAATTTGCAATTAACAATTAGGTATCTGCCCTGAGGATCCCTATGCACCCCTAGCTTTTCATAAAGTTAGCTCTTGTGTATCATGACCGCGACTCCTCTAGATTTCCCTGGAAAGGAAGCTGTCTCTATAACCGGATAGTTTTTGGAGTTTAGGGGTATTGGTGCCCCAGCTACCCAATGTGTCTCTTGAAGGAATGTAATTTGTGACTTAACATGGGTTAAGTAGCGTAGTAATCTACTTCTCTTGCTCGGGGTATTGAGCCCCCTAGTGTTATGAGAGATGCAGACAAGTGACATGGTTGAATAGATTTGTACTCAGCAAATGGAAGGGGAGAGGTGCAGGGTGTAGGGATTGAGGGAAGGGAGGAAGGGAGAAAAGGAAGAAATAAGAGAGAGAAAAAAAAAAAGAAAGGGGGGGAAAGGAAAAAGGGAAAAAGGGAAACAAGGGTAAAATATGAATAGGGAAAAAGGTATCAGCTGAAAGACTGATCCCTCAGTAGTGATAAAATCTGTTCTAGGTGTAATGGGATTATATTTTGTAGTTTTCTTTTTATATAACTCTTTACAGGTGCGGTATTGCCGAGAAAAACCACTTAAGTAGTTCCCCAATGAAAGGGGGCTCCTTAGTAAGGGGAAAGGAAAGGGAAGGAGAAGGTGGGGGGGAGGTGGAAGACTATGGAAGAAGAATATTTGTGTGTTGTAGCGTTAGGGGAGAAAATGCTGGTCGCATAGGGTTACTGGGGAGTAAAGGAGAGGTGGGTAATGAAAATTGGGCTAATCAGCCAATTTGCCTGTCAAATGAAAAAAATTAAAAAAGACAGGATATAAAATGCAGCGCAGTGCCTAGGAATGGCAAAGAGAAACAAATGAAATAGGGTGTGTGCCGTGTGCAGTAATACATATTGCAGCAATGAACATAACAATACATCATCAGGAAAGACAAAACAAAATACTATAGCAGATAAACATATATAACAATCAACAGTGCAAGACATATCAAGGAATAGTTAACAATGATATCAATGAGAAGGGGTAACAGAGATAAATCTCTAGAGGAAATGATGGTACCTTACTTATGTGTACCTGCTATGACTTAGGAGAAGTTATACTATGTAGGGATGGAAAATGGTTGTGAGCTATTTGAACCTGCTTTAATTGGATAGGAGGCTCAAGTGTGTAAGAACCATAAGCTAAACTTGTTACCGCCCTCTAGTAGGCCAGACAGGTGTTACATAGTTAGAGATAGATAGCACGACTAAAAGACCAAACAGGGCTTAGTTAAAAGGTCTGTTATCTTCCTGTGAGCTGTGTTCTGCGGGCAATTGTCTATAAATGTTACGTGACTTTCCATGAGCAATTCTGAGCGACCATCATATGCATAACCAAACATGTCGTACTTTTTAGAAAAATCATAATACAACAGGAAGCAATGAGTTTTAACAGCCACTCGTGAGATAGGATCTAGTATCGGTTTTTAAGAGTTCCTATTATGCCTATGAAAGGGCTACAACAGTGAAAGGGGGCTAGACGAGTGAGAGCTATTAATAGGAAATAGCAGGTTCATAAGCGGTTCCAGCTAAATAAAAAGGGGCTAACCGTTGAGGGTTCTACAGAAACCCTGTATCTGGGATCTATGAGACAGCTTATTAATTGCTCTTATCAAAGGGATGACATAACCATTAATTCTATTTGAGTATGCTCAATTATCCTGGGCATTAGGGTGTAAGTTATTTAATATATGTCTTGCCCATTAAAATAGTGGGAGAGAGCGCAGCCAATTATCAATCGGCGTCCCATAGGGCGTCTCCAATATGCTTTACAACTCTTTTCTCTCACAACTCCAAGAAAACGTTATGTGCATAACAAAACAACCTGAATATAAGACAATTTAAACTAAATAAGCTGTTATTAACTACCAAGAAAACATACATGAAAATGTAATAAGATAAATTTAAGGCACAAGTTAACATATACTTATCGGAAGATGTTCCACCATATTGGGCTCAGAACTCCAAGTCTCCCCCTAAGTCCAAAGGGGAGTCCAGCCAAGGGGAAGAACATATGAGACAACAAAAAGTATCAGTGCACATCCAACCACTAAAGTCCACTCTTTCATGGCATATTTGTATATGCTTCTGTCTGTCAAATATACTTACATAGCTTCTAATAAGATTGGGATCAACATCTCGCAATAATATTGGCTTATATTTGAGCTGCAAAAACAAATATACTTCTATCTGCTAAATATACTTACATAGTTCAAATAAAATTGGGATTAACATCTCGCAATAATATTGACTTATATTTATGCTGCAAAAAACTTTTGCCTGTTAAATATGCCTTTAAATTTAAATAAAAACTTCTGTCTGCTAAATATACTTACATAGTTCAAATAAGATTGGGATTAACATCTCGCAATAATATTGACTTATATTTATGCTGCAGAAAATTGCCTGTTTAAATTTAAATAAAATAGGGATCTTAGTCACACAATATGATCATATTCTGCTAAGCCAGTCACCACATACAAGGTGTCCCTTATTAGACTGGTCCTAACTCTAACCAGTTTCCACACTGCAGCAAGTCATGTCTACTTGCTGCAGTGTGGAAACTGGTTAGAGTTAGGACTAAGGTATATTCCTCTTCACTCCCCACTACGTTATCAAAGGCCAGCAGGGTATATTAGAGTATAAAACAACCTAAATGGGGCCTATCCCTTGTGAACCGTGTTGGAAGTGGCAGATTACTACTCACTTTCTGGGTACTGAGTGATCAGAGCTCAGCCCGGTCTGCTGGGTGGGCTTGTGCTTACAGATTGGCAGTGGTAACAGGCAGAGCAGGGGTAAAGAGGAGAGCCGATGCTCTAAGTGCGCCCTCTCA
Organism: Bombina bombina; assembly: GCF_027579735.1. Taxonomy (NCBI): domain Eukaryota; kingdom Metazoa; phylum Chordata; class Amphibia; order Anura; family Bombinatoridae; genus Bombina; species Bombina bombina. The sequence goes on from NC_069509.1 coordinate 95,712,128, forward strand.
TAACTCCACGTGGCACATAGGCAGAATCCAAGATGGCGCCTCCCTGTACAGGACTACAGTTCCGAGGTAATGAGGCCTCCCGGTCACAGACAGAGTAAGTGAGTAGCCCCCGGCAGTCACGGGGTAACAGTATAAGGGGAGCGGTGAAGGAGATCAGGTCCCGTAATATGCACTGAAGCGCATCAAGAGTCTCAGGGCTACTAGGCACGATAAGGGCTACTTTTGTGAGGGTGCAGTGCTGTAGTACTTACAGTTAGTGGCTTCACCGCTGGAATGATACTCAGAGGGACCACCCGGACAATGCTGGTAAGCTGAAGTTGAGGCAAGCTAAAAGCCGCTGCCAGTGGCGTCACTAGGGTTGGTGTCACCCGGTGCGGTAAGTTATGGTGTCACCCCCCCCCCCGGAAAGCAGACACACACAAAAACACAGGCACACACACATACAAACACTCAGACACACTTAAAAACATACTCAGATGCACACACAAACACTCGGAAACACACTCAGACACACACACACAAAAACTCAGACACACACTTACAAAATATGTAAACTGCACTGCATTAATTATGAAGCTCATGCCTAGAGCTACTCCCTGGCTCAGCAGAGCATCAAATGAAAGATAAACAGAGCACTCTAAAAATAAATCACTAAAGAAAAGGTTTAGGCGCAAACTATGAAAATTCTGCTCTCTGACTCTGTTCTAAGCCTGTCAGTGCACAGCCCCGGGCCGCGTGCCTACCGCTTCTTATGGCCAATCACCTCTGCACTCTGCCCACCCCCAGACCCCCGCCCGCCCTCCTACCTGTTCAGTGTGCACTTAGTGTACCGTAACCGTAATGGTCTGGTGGGCATCATACGTGGCTCCTTCACTTTAAAGACAGTGTCAAACAGTCATGCGGTCAGGTGCCAGGCATCCCCTCATGATTTGCCAGTTTCCGTTTAGAGAGACAGCACAGCAGTGAGTGACTCCACTGCTCCACATGTCACTGAGCAGTGAGCACAGATAGGCAGGCAGGTTTAGGCTAGCAGCGCAGCTTTGCAAGCCCCACGGCATGCCCACAACATTCATAGCGAAATTGGGCAGGGGAGAAGCAAAGTACAAACAAGCAAAAGCAGCCGGGAAAACTATTTGTTGAAATTGCAGCACTGGCTCAAGGGGCAAACAATTGTGTGTCTACAACTTCCCCAGTCCCACCAATGTTCCCAAATGCCACCCCCTCTAATAAAAAAAAATCTATGCATCTCAACAATTTTTTTTTTTTGGTGTCACCCCCTGGAGGGTGTCACCCGGGTGCGGCCCGCCCCCCCCCGCCCCCCCCTAGTGACGCCACTGGCCGCTGCTCTGTGTGTGCTTCCCTGCAGGTTCTGCTTGTCACGCAGCTCAAGCCAAGATGGCATCGCCCCCGGGGAAATAGCAATCCCGGAATAGCAAACAGGCAGGTCTGCAGATTAGGTTTGCGATCCTGTCAGGAGAGTGCCTGTAGTTGCGGCACAGTGGGGAGACAAGCTCCGGTGCCCTCAGTATGTGTTAGGGTTGGAAAATTCTCCTTGATCTACCGTTGAGAGGGCATGTATGGTGGGAAGACCACAACTGCTGCTCCGCTGGTTTAAATTTAATCTTTGTTAGTTGCGGCAGGCCTGCCTGATAGAGGGTAGATTGGGGCTAACAAAACTGGAGAAAATAATTTAAAAAAAAAAGGTTTAAGGATCAAAAAACTTTAAGCTATAGGAGAAATGAGAGCAGGAGCTCACTGTAAGTGCGACCAGATTCTCCCATCGCCCCCCTCATATGCTAATTTATAAACCCTTGAATGCCGCCTCTTATCTGAATACATTTGACAGTTTTCACAGCTAGATGGCGTTAGTTCATGTGTGCCGTATTGTCAGTATATAGCTGGGTTATAACACAATATATTTAATAATTTTTCTTTAAATTAAACCCTTAATCAATATGCATATACTAGAAACCATACAATTAATATAAATTCCTGAATTCTTTTTATTAGTTGATATTTATAAACACATTGAAATATATTTGTAGGAACAAGAATATGAATCAATACTGTACACGTTTAAAACTATTAAAATATGCTATGCAAAGTTCCTAAAAATTTACTTTTAGAGCTAGCCTTATTCACAATTGAATTTCAGTCAATTAACACAATGAGATTCCAAGATATTAGCTACTAACATTCAGTCTGGTACAATCAACAGTGCTAAGTTAAACAATAGGACAATATACACTCTTATTAAAACATCAGAAATTGTATATATTATCTGTGCAAACAACCAACTCCTATGTCTAAGCTGAAATAAATTCTTAATTACCTACAGTTAAGATAAATTCTAACATATATGTATCTATATGTTTGCCAGGTTAAATTACTTAGCATCAAGGACTTGTTTAACAATACACAGGCTATGAAATACTAGTTAAAATATAAACTGCTCTCGTTAATCTATCAGCTGTAATTTAACTGCAGTGACTATGCATATATTTTGTTTTAAAATATTACCTGGAATTAGCAACCCTTTTTTATACTTTACTCAAAATGACCAAAATCGATCATTCAGTTTCCAAAAACTTCTTGTTTCATCTCAGAAGACAAATAAGTAAATTTTGCAATCAATGAGAAGAAGTATGGCCCATTTTGCTTATAGTTTGACTGTGTCCCACGCAACAGTTTTCAGTCAGTTTAGCAAAATCATCAGCAGCCTCTCTCTTTTTCTCTCTCTTGCCTTACTTATATATGTTTTCAATCATTGATCAAACCATGTGGGCGGCCCTATGGAAACTGATCATCCCATTGGTCACCTGGGAAGTCTTATCGGATTGGCCCTAGGCTTGGCATGGTTACTATGGAAAGGCATCTTTTAACAGTCAAATCTTTTGACTGTTATACTGGATTCTGGCCATCGGGGGGCAGCATGACAAACAAACAGATCCATTTAACCATTCCTAGACAGTAAAAATGTTTCTTTAAAAGGTGTAATATCAAATGCCATAATTTCTTTATATTACTAAATTACATGTTCAAATGTACTGTATTATGTCACATTATTTATTCTGATTATTTTAATATGAAACATCAGTATTATTTCTATATCATATTACATCAAAGTAATTTATACTGCTAACTGATTAGCTTAAAATCCATTTAAAAATAGCATTTGGTTATTTATTTTCTTCCATTCATATAAAAACCACAGCATATTTCATATTCAGTACTGTACTGCACCCCAACATGAATATAATATATTTCATATTTCTAATAAATCCTGAATGCATGAATCTTGTCTATGGTCCATATTCATAGGACATCTTGTTATTATATGTCTGAAAAATAAAGAGATACAGAGGTTATTATTCTGACACAGTTAAACATTTTAGACCGACTAAAATAGTCACCTATCAAGCTTAGCAAATATTCATGTAATATTAGAAAATTAGACAATCTCCCAAATTTCTATATTCATGTATAATATGTTGTCTGAATATACTGTACATATAACTAGCTACATTGTAAACATGTGTCTTTGCTGGTCAAACTTTCATTGTCTCCATACACAGCAGGGGTAATTAACAAGTCTATGCTAATCACTATGTAGTCAGAATTTTATTTGCTTATCTAGTTTTAGGCTCAGAATGTTGTCTCCATCCATTCCCTGTTTGCTACCCCCTGCAAGGCTGTGAGCTTCAAAAACTATCGGCTAGATTACGAGTCTTGCGTTAGCCTTAAAAAGCAGTGTTGAGGGGTCCCAACGCTGCTTTTTAACGCCCGCTGGTATTACGAGTCTGGCAGGTACAGGTGTACCGCTCACTTTTTTTCGCGATTTTCGCATACCCCAAATCCCCTTACGTCAATTGCGTATCCTATCTTTTTAATGGGATTTTCCTAATGCCGGTATTACGATTGCTTGAAAAAGTGAGCGGTAGACCCTCTCCTGTCCAGACTCCTACCGCATTTAAAAGTCAGTACTTAAGAGTTTTATGGGCTAACGCCGTAACATAGAACTCTTAACTAAAGTGCAACAAAGTACACTAACACCCATAAACTACCTATTAACCCCTAAACCAAGGCGCCCTCCCACATCGCAAACACTTAACTAAAATGTTTAACCCCTAATCTGACGACCTGACATCGCCGCCACTGTAATAAATATATTAACCCCTAAACCGCCGCACTCCCACCTCGCAAACACTAGTTAAATTTTATTAACCCCCTAATCTGCCGTCCCTAACATCGCAGACACCTACCTACATTTATTAACCCCTAATCTGCCACCCCAACGTCGCCGCTAGTATATTAAATTTATTAACCCCTAAACCTAAGTCTAACCCTAAGTCTAACCCCCCTAACTTAAATATAATTTAAATAAAACAAAATTAAATTACTACTATTAAATAAATTAATCCTATTTAAAACTAAATACTTACCGATAAAATAAACCCTAAGCTAGCTACAATATAACTAATAGTTACATTGTAGCTATCTTAGGATTTATATTTATTTTACAGGCAACTTTGTATTTATTTGAACTAGGTACAATAGTTATTAAATAGTTATTAACTATTTAATAGCTACCTAGTTAAAATAAATTCAAATTTACCTGTAAAATAAATCCTAACCTAAGTTACAATTACACCTAACACTACACTATCATTAAATTAATTACATAAACTACTTACAAGTAACTACAATTAAATTAAATAAACTAAAGTACAAAAAAAAACACTAAATTACAGAAAATAAAAAAAGAATTACAATTTTTTTAAACTAATTACACCTAATCTAATCCCCCTAATAAAATAAAAAAGCCCCCCAAAATAATAAAAAGCCCTACCCTATCCTAAATTATGAATAGCCCTTAAAAGGGCCTTTTGCTGGGCATTGCCCCAAAGTAATCAGCTCTTTTACCTGTAAAAAAAAGTACAATACCCCCCCAACATTAAAACCCACCACCCATACACCCAACCCCCCTTTAAAAAACCTATCTCTACCCCCTTGAAGATCACCCTACCTTGAGACTTCTTCACCCAGCCGGGCACAAGTGGACCTCCAGAGGGGCAGAAGTCTTCATCCGATCCGGCCAGAAGAGGACATCCAGACCAGCAGAAGTCTTCATCCAGGCGGCATCTTCTATCTTCTTCCATCCGGAGCGGAGCAGGTCCATCTTGAAGACATCCGACGCGGAGCATCCTTTTCCATCCGATGGAGTCCCTTTAATTCCGATTGGCTGATAGAATCCTATCAGCCAATCGGAATTAAGGTAGGAAAAATCCTATTGGCTGATCCAATCAGCCAATAGGATTGAAGTTCAATCCTATTGGCTGATCCAATCAGCCAATAGGATTGAGCTCGCATTCTATTGGCTGTTCCAATCAGCCAATAGAATGCACGCTCAATTCTATTGGCTGATTGCTTCAGCCATTAGGATGTTTCCTACCTTAATTCCGATTGGCTGATAGGATTCTATCAGCCAATCGGAATTGAAGGGACGCCATCTTGGATGATGTCACTTAAAGGAACCTTCATTCTTCAGTCGCCGTCGGATGGAAGAGGATGCTCAGCGTTGGATGTCTTCAAGATGGACCCGCTCCGCTCCGTTTGGAAGAAGATAGAAGATGCCACCTGGATGAAGACTTCTGCCGGCCGGATCGGATGAAGACTTCTGCCCCTCTGGAGGTGCACTTGTGCCCAGCTGGGTGAAGACGGCTCAAGGTAGGGTGATCTTCAAATCTCCAAGGGGGTAGTGTTAGGTTTTTTTAAGGGGGGATTGGGTGGGTTTTAGAGTAGGGTTGGGTGTGTGGGTGGTGGGTTTTAATGTTGGGGGGTATTGTATTTTTTTTTACAGGTAAAAGAGCTCATTACTTTGGGGCAATGCCCCGCAAAAGGCCCTTTTAAGGGCTATTTGTAATTTAGTATAGGGTAGGGAATTTTATTATTTTGGGGGACTTTTTTATTTTATTAGGGGGATTAGATTAGGTGTAATTAGTTTAAAAAAATTGTAATTATTTTTTATTTTCTGTAATTTAGTGTTTGTTTGTTTTTGTACTTTAGTTTATTTTATTTAATTGCAGTTAATTGTAGGTAATTTATGTAATTAATTTAATGAAAGTGTAGTGTTAGGTGTAATTGTAACTTAGGTTAGGATTTATTTTACAGGTAAATTTGTACTTATTTTAACTAAGAAGTTATTAAATAGTTAATAACTATTTAATAACTATTGTACCTAGTTAAAATAAATACAAAGTTGCCTGTAAAATAAATATAAATCCTAAACTAGCTACAATGTAACTATTAGTTATATTGTAGCTATCTTAGTGTTTATTTTATTGGTAAGTATTTAGTTTTAAATAGGATTAATTTATTTAATTGTAGTAAATTTATTTAGATTTATTTAAATTATATTTAAGTTAGGGGGTTGTTAGGGTTAGACTTAGGTTTAGGGGTTAATACATTTATTATAGTGCCGGCGACGTTGGCGGCCGCAGATTAGGGGTTAATAAATTTAATATAGTTGTGGCGACGTTGGGGGGCAGATTAGGGGTTAATAAATAAAATGTAGGGTTCGGTGATGTTGGGGGCATCAGATTAGGTGTTTATAAGTATAATGTAGGTGGCGGCGGTTTCCGGAGCGGCAGATTAGGGGTTAATAATATAATGTAGGTGGCGACGATGTCGGGGGCGGCAGATTAGGGGATAATAAGTGTAAGATTAGGGGTGTTTAGACTCGGGGTTCATGTTAGGGTGTTAGGTACAGACATAACTTTTATTTCCCCATAGGAAACAATGGGGCTGCGTTAGGAGCTGAACGCTGCTTTTTTGCAGGTGTTAGGTTTTTTTTCAGCCAGCTCAGCCCCATTGTTTCCTATGGGGAAATCGTGCACGAGCACGTTTAGCCAGCTCACCGCTACCGTAAGCAGCGCTGGTATTACAGTGAGATGTGGTGCTAAATTTTGTTTAACGCTCACTTTTCTGAGACCAACGCCGGCTTGAAGAAAACCTGTAATACCAGCGTTGTCTTAAGTGAGCGGTGAGAAAAAAAGGCTTGTTAGCCCCGCACACCATTACTGACAAAAACTCGTAATCTAGCCGTATGTTATCTTTTAATTATGATAAATGTGTCTTCACCCAGCCAAAACTATTTGGCGGGGGGGGGTGTGTGATTTACAGTTAAATAGCACTGTTGTAAATAGCCTCATATTTAATTAATTCTGTGGTCTCACCAACTATATATATATATGAAAATTATATATATATATTTATATATATATATATAATTTTCATTTATAATATTCATATACCCTGACAGTATAGATAACATTGTGCTCACGCACATGGAGTTATTTAAGAGTCAGCACTAATTGCCCGAAATGCAGTCTGCAGAGGCTTAGATACAAGGTAATTACAGAGGTAAAAAGTATATTTCTATAACATTGCTGTTTATGCAAAACTGGGGAATGGTAAATAAAGGGATTATCTATCTTTTTAAACAATAACATTTTTGGTGTTTAAAGGGACACTAAACCCCAAATTTTTCTTTCATGATTCAGGTAGAGGATACAATTTTAAACAACATTCCAATTTACTTTTATTATCTAATTTGCTTCATTCTTTTATTATTATTATTATCGGTTATTTGTAGAGCGCCAGCAGATTCCGCAGCGCTAATGTAGCGTATTCTTTAGATATCTTTTGTTGAAGAAATAGCAATGCACATGGGTGAGCCAATCACACAAGGCATTTATGTGCAGCGACCAATCAGCAGCTACTGAGCCTAGATAGGCTTTTCATCAAAGGATATCAAGTGAATGAAGCAAATTAGATAATAGATTAAATGAGACATTTGTTTAAAATTGCATGGGTTTCATGTCCCTTTAATATCCCTTTAAGGTAAAAATTTGTTTCTAAAATTCTTTGAGGGACCTTTGCCGTACTGACGAGACTTCTTAGATCATCTCGTCTGAGTGGAGAGCTATAGCACATTGGGCCCTTAGTCCCATAACTTAACATTGTATTGTTAAAAAAGATAGATAATCCCTTTATTACCCATTCCCTAAATTTGCATAACCAACACAGTTATAATAATACACGTTTTACCTCTTTGATTACCTTTTATCTAATCCTCTGCAAACTGCCGCCTTATTTCAGTTCTTTTGACAGACTTGCATTTTAGCCAATCAGTACTGACTCCTAGGCAACTCCGCATGCGTGAGCACAGTGTTATCTATATGACACACATGAACTAACAACCTCTAGTGGTGAAAAACTGTCAAAATACATTCATATAAGAGGCGGACTTCAAGGTCTAAGAAATTAGCATATGAACCTCCTAAATTTAGCTTTCAACTAAGAATAGCAAGAGAACAAAGCAAAATTGGTGATAAAAGTAAATTGAAAAATTGTTTAAAATTACATGCCCTATCTGAATCATGAAAGTTTATTTTGGACTAGACTGTCCCTTTAAATCCAGATGAAACTGATTTGTGTGCAGATTGATGTTACTGTATTATGATTCATTTTTATTCTCATCAACATTTGATTGTCAAAAACGAATGTCCACAGGACTATTTGTTTTACCAAGCGAATTGCATTTTCACCACATTCGCCCATCCGTAGTTTCAACAAGGATAGTCACAATACAGTTCCATGGGTCTTTAGCTAAATAATTAGTCCATGATTCAAAGTACGGGCAGGGATAAGACAAAAGGCTTGAGCCAGGAAACACTCCAGGATTAGAACCAAAAGTGCTGGCCAGAAACAGCAGAATTTCCCTAGGAATAACCAAACACTGAATAGGTGCCAGCAATGACCTTTTAACACTCCTGGCTGTGCTAATATAAAGGTCTTTTAGCGCGGCTCTAGACTCCTGCAGCAACAGCTGCCCTGGCTTTAGCGCACCCACAGATCACTACTCCAGTCCCACAGGTAAGGATAGTGGCGTCTTTATCGTGCATCAAGGCCTGACAATCACGCAAGAGCCTTGATAACCAAATGCTTCACATTGTCCCGTTCACATGGAGCATTGTTTTTCAACAACGGTCCTCAAGTAACCTCAACAGGTCAGGTTTTCATTATCGCTGAACCAGTGCACAGGTGAAATAATCAGCTGATGGGTGAGGCAGGTTAGTAACCATGGCTACTGATCAGCTGATTACTTCAGCTATAATAAAAACCTGGCCTGTCTGAGGTACTTGAGTAACGCGGTTGAGAAACACTGACGTAGAGCATAGGACAGTATCTAGATATGCTCCCAGTGAAAAACATAGAGATTTTTTAAGTAATTGGCAATAGTGAGCCTGTACCTTAGAACTATGGTAGTTCTGTCTGTTTTGAGTAATCCATTGGCATTTTGATTTCCACTTTGTGCCCTGTAGGAAAGTTATGGACTCTCTTTGTTTTCTTTCATGACAGAAGTTTAGTGCTACAGAAGAAGGAAGGGATACTGAACCCTTATCTGGAAGCCCTTTTATACAAATCACGACTTTCATGTACATTTAATTTTGCATTACGAGATATATGACCATTGTATTTCTCACAAATGCTTGTTTTGGATATGAAGAAATGAATATGCTTCATTTAGTAATGGGAATTCCATTTCTAGAGTCACTAAGCCTATATATTATGTTAACATTTGTCAAAATTAAAACTGGATCTTAGTGACTGAGGTTTTGAAATAAAGCTGACGGGTCTGTCAATAAATCAGGAATCATGGAGCATGACAGCCATGATATTTTATTTCTTGAGTGACATATGCAACTAAAATCTGCAGAAATCAATTTTGATAAGCTGTTGCTGCTGATGTGGTATGTCAGCCTATTAATGATCTTTGTACATGACGGGAAACTGAATAAACCGGACAAGAAAAAATGGAAATGGGACAGAAGAAAAATATTAAAGATGAATATTATGTTAAATTAGAAAGGGATAAAATGTAATGAAAAAAATATGATGGGTGTTGCTGATTTTTAAATAGGATATGGAAGAAAAGTATCTAGAAAATGAGCCGTTTGCATTAAATACCAATACTATTATTAAAACTGTTTTCTAAATATAAACGTACACCATTTTATTTGAAAACAAAAAGGTTGTTGAAAAGAATACAATTATTAGCACTCATGTTCATATTATATGCTTTTACAAAATAACTACTTTTTGTTATATGACGTGTCATCCGGATATTAATAAAAACAACTTTATTAGAAATACAGGTTAAAATATGAGTTGACAGTTAAAAACTTGATTCATGCTACAGCATTAGCCTACGTATACGTTCTTCAATTTAGATGTATGGTATATATTTTATTATGGGGTTTGTATCATATCATATATATATTTATTAGTTTTTTTTATGAGAATTCATCCCTCTATTAATAGGCCTTTAATAATTGACTTGTCGATCTTGTTTTTATTTTTCTCCAATTTCACTTCTCACACTTATAGCTTGAAGGGACATTATAGAACTAGATTTTTCTTTGCATAAATGTTTTGTAGATGATCAATTTAAACAGCCTATACAGCGTTTTTTTTTTTTTAAATGTATAGTTTTGCTTATTTTTAAATAAAATTGCGCTGATTTTCAGACTTCTAACCAAGCCCCAAAGTTTTAGGATAATACTGATGTATGCCTACTCCAGCTTGTTCCTGTTTGTGTAAAGGGTCTTTTCATATGCAGAGGAAGGGGGAGTGTCTGATTTTTTTGCTATAGAACCACCTGCAGTGGGTGTTACAGCTAACCTTCTTTTTTTTTTTTAAGAGCTTTATTGTCAAAAAAAAGAAGGTGATACAATAATTCAGGGTCATCAAGAGTCATCCAATCTACAGATATTACAGTAGTTGAGAGTGCAAAAGTCCATTACCATGTATATGTAGAGGTAAGATGCAGAGTATAAGTTTAAGGCCTCTGAATGAGATTATGAGGTCCTTGTGCAATCTGTTAGGTATGGACGTCCACACTCCTTCTAGTCTTTGGATAAGATGATTAAAGTCCATTTTAAGCTCCAAGTTTTTAACATATCATTTTTTTTAACATAAAGCAGATGAACAAGTCTATACAGTTGTGACTTATATGTCCTCTTGTTTTTGTTACAAAGTATGATCTGTAATGTAAACAGTATTCGCAGATTACCTGTAATATTAATAATTTAAATAAACCATTGCTAGATTCAATACCATTTTTGGTCTAATCTTTTCTGAAGCTGAAATAGTAGGACTATACATCCTAGGGGAACAAGGAAGGGGAGGAGAAAAAAAAAGAGGGAATATTGTATAAATAGATGAATGGGGAAGTGCGTGTGTATGGCGTTCAATTGTAAGAAAGCTACGTGTATATTACATGGAGTGTATAACGCGAAGGGTTTTGGATTTAAGTGGTTTTGTTCCTCATCTCTTAATGGCTGCAGGCCATTCCTCTAACATAAGTTCGTGGATATCTATTTTTCCAATTTCTAAGTAATGATGTCTTTCCATTTGTAGTGTATTTGTTACCTGTGTTTTCCAATTATCTAGTTTGGGTACTATGGGTGATTTCCACCTCTGGGGTATAAGGGCTTTTGCACTGTTAAAAAAGATTGTTAACAGTGAATGGAGAGCAATATCTTTTATTCTAGGCAGTTGGTAAAAAAGCAAGATTTCTGGACTGAAAGGTAGCTGAATTGAGAATTTGTCCTCGATATATGTAAAAATCTCACGCCAGTACGGAGCTATTCTGTCACAGCCCCACAATACATGTAATAGGTCAGCATCCTCACCGCAACCCCTGCAACACTTTTTATAGATTTTTTTTAATTCTGGTGGGAGTTACGTACCACCTGGCCAAAAATGTGTAATTCATTTCTTGTGTATTTGCAGAGATTGAGGATGATTTGTGTGCCTGAAAAATGTTTCCCCACTCTTTCTGGTCTATCTGCATGTTTAAGTCTGTATGCCATTTGTATACATAGGAGGGTAATAAATCATTAGGTACTAGTTGTTTGTAAATCTTACATAACATGTGCCTTGCAGTGCAGTCGGCCAGACATAGACTCTCAAAGGGCGTAATCTGTCTTGTCAAGTTGGATCTTTTGTTATGCAGTTGTATGTAATGTGCGACCTGTGCATATGAGAACCAAGAAGTAAGCGCAAAAGAGTCAGATTCTGCAAGTTCATCCTGAGGTATAAGTTTTCTGTCCCTTATTATAGAACCGATTGCGCAGTACTTAATGTGATGATTTGCTGGGATGTTGTGTTTGTATTTGTGTAGAGGTATGTCAGGGTTATCTGTGAAGGGCATCAGGGGAGAGGGTATGAAAGAAACGAGAGAAGACGTATTCACTAATTTATCCTACTGGATAAAAAGTTCTTCAAAGAGCGGGTATTTTTTTATAGTTGCAGGCCTATTTTTTGGTGAAATCCATGCCAGCGCACCCACATTCTCCAGATTCAGAATATCCGAATCCAGTTGAATCCACTGTTTTTGGTTGGACCGAGAGCACCATTCTGGTATACGTTGTATCAGGGTGTTTTCCTTGGTACTTGGGGTTTAACTTTTTTCCATATAAATATTTCAATCTTGCTTTGCAACTTTGTAAGAAAATGACCTGGCAGCGGCAAGGGCAGCGTTTGGAGAAGATAGATTATACGGGAAAATATATTCATTTTTAATATGTGTATTCTACCCAGCCAGGAAAAGGCCCGGCCCCTCCATCTGGACAGATAATTTATTATTTCATCTTGAATAAGTTTGTCATTGGCTTCAATCATGTCAAGGGGGTTTGCTATGAGATATATGCCTAAATATTTAGTAAGTTATATAAGTTTATGAGGCTGTATTTTAAGTGGGCAGTAGGAAGAGATATTCACCATAGTAGCCAGTGGCATAGAAATATTGAGGAGTTCCGATTTTGAAAGATTTAACTGAAAATTAGAATATTTACCATACTCCTCAAATTCCATAAGTAGAGCAGGAATTGATATGTCTAGATCAGTCAGTGTTAAGAGAACATCATCAGCGTATAACACTGACTTGTACTCCACTTTCTGGACTGTAATACCCTTTATGAGGTGGTTGTGTCGAATCTTATGGGCCAGGACTTCAATCGATTGGGCGAACAGCCGGGGTGACAGGGGACACCCCTGACGTGTACCATTTTGAATTCAAAATGGTTCAGATAATATATTGTTCACTTTAATTCTGGCCATAGGGTTTGAATATAATGCAAGTACCCTCCCAACAAATTTTTGTCCTAAGTTCATTTTTGACAGGGTCGCACTAAGTAAATCCCAGTCCACCCTGTCAAAAGCCTTTTCGGCATCAGTTGATATTATAGCTAAGCGGACCTGTTCATTATGGGCATAAGAAATCAATTGAGTAATTTTAAGGGTATTGTCCCTTGCTTCCCTTCCCGGTATGAAGCCTACTTGGTCAGTATGGACTAGGTCTTTTAATAATGGGTTAAGTCGGTTGGCTAGGACCTTGGCGTATATTTTTAAGTCTGTGTTGAGAAGTGAGACAGGCCTAAATTTTTTAGGTTTGGAGGGGGGCTTCCCAGGCTTAGGGAGGACAGTGATATAAGCCTCTAACATGGTTTGTGTGAAACCTCCTTGGTCCTGTAAAGAATTGAACATGTCAGTGAAATGAGGCGTAAGGATGTGGGTAAACATTTTATAATATTTGTTACCAAAGCCATCAGACCCCGCACTCTTGCCCGCTGGAAGATCCCTAATAGCAATGGATACTTCTTTGGAGATAAAGGGCTCATCCAGCATTTTAGAGTCAGTGTCATCAAGTCTAGGAATGTCTACAGAAGAGAGGTATTGAGTGAGGTCTTGACTGATGGTATTGGTAGTTAAGGGAGGGAGTATTTTGCTACAGAATATATCTGCTATGTGAAGGCTGTCTTCATATGTTTGTCCCGTTTTATTCTTTAAAGAATGAACAAACGTTTTTAATTGTTTACGGCAAAGAGCCCTAGCCAGCAGGCGCCCTGCCTTATTACCATGTTAGTAGTAGTTTTGCTTTAATGCAAAAGCAGTGCGTTGTTGTTTGTGTTGTATATGTTATTGTAGTTGTAGCCTTTTTTGTGTCAAGTTTTCTGTGTGAATTTTATTTGTTGGGTCTTGTTTGTGAGGGCGTTCCACTGCGCTAACATCTTTAAGTAGGAGTTGGTATTTGTTTCTTTGGTCTTTACACAATCTAGCTTTATGCTTAATAAGTTCACCCCAACTACACATGTATGTGCTTCCCAAACTGTTGTGTGTGGTAACTGATCAGTAGTGTTTATTTGAAAGCAGTCTTTTAAGGTTGTGTCTATGTCTAGTTTGATTAGCGGGTCGGCTAAGAGGAAGTCCTCCAAACGCCACTGAAAGGGAACAGTAGGCGTCTCCGGCCACTCCAAAGTACACTTTACCGGGGCGTGATCTGACCATGTAATAGGCATAATTTTAACCTGTTGAACTTGAGATAAGCTAAGTGGGTCCACCAGGAAATAGTCAAGTCAGGAATAAGTCAGGTGTGAATGAGAGTAGAAGGTGTAATCCCTTTCTTTAGGGTGGAATGTTATCCACACGTCATGCACTACTAAATTCCGTAAACAACTGCCAATGTTTTTGATATCTCTCTTAGAGACCGAAGAGGATCCCCCAGAGGTGTCTATACTTGGGTCTAATGGAACATTAAAATCCCTGCCCATCAGTAGGGAGCCTTTTCTTGCAGTCCAGAATATTGTTTGCTACTCTATGAATGAATGTACTCTGCATTGTGTTAGGTGAGTTGATGTTAACTATAGTAGTCGGTCTGCCAAATAGCAAACCGAATAGAATTAGCTGCCTACCGTTGCGGTCCCTTTCCAATCATATTAATTGAAATGGTATGTTCTTGTGGATAAGTATACCGACCCCATTTTTTTTTCTGTGGCCCTGAGGAGAAGAAGGTTGTAGGGTATGCAGGGACATGCCATTTGGGTTCTTTTCACCCCTGAGTCTATTGAATTCCCTTAGAACCACTGCCCCCTTTTCTGGCACGTTCAGACCTTTAACATTAAGAGTTATGAGAGGGATATGTCGATTTAAAGTGTGTTGAGACATAATGGGAGAGTGTATGGTGAGGTATGTGGAAGAAGGGGGGGGGGGGAGAGGGGGGACGTATAGGGAGTAGAAAGCAGTAGTAAGTGATCTAGCAAAAGGTTGTTATGACTGCAATTAAACAGGTATCAGAAGAAAAACATAATATCTTTAGTAAAGTGCAATAGTATTCACACCAATACTATCGGATGGAAGCAATAAAATACTAAGGATGCACTGTATCCCTGCCATATTATAAGATAAAAATTAAAACTTAGTGATAGAATCTTATAGAGCATTCTGCTTTGAAGTAACCCTTTTTTGGGTCCAGGGGGAGGTTCTAAGAACCCCTAGAGTTAGACTTAATTGCTAATTAGGAAACCAAGTTGGATTAAAGCATGGCTATCTACTAACAAGGAATAGTAGATCTATTAAAAAGGATGGAATTCAACCCTACATGTATATATTTTATATGAGCATAATAATCATTAAACATTAGCAAGAAAGTTTTATGGCAGCTTCAATGCGCTTTTGAATTTCAGAATTATTACTTTACTTGGTTCACAAACGTAAGCATGAATAAACATTTAAAATCTTAAACATTAATCATATTTACAGCATATTAAGGGGACACTAAACAATTTTTTTTCATGATTCAGATAGAGCATGTAATTTTAAGAAACTTTCTAATTTACTCCTATTATCAATTTTTCTTCATTCTCTTGCTATCTCTTTTTAAAAAAGCAGGAATGTAAAGCTTAGGAGCTGGCCCATTTTAGGTTCAGCGCCCTGAATACCCTGGATAGCACTTGCTTATTGGTGGCTACATTATTGCTTTTTAAATAAAGATAGCAAGAGAACAAAGAAAATTTGATAATAGGAGTCATTTAGAAAGTTTCTTAAAATTGCATGCTCTATCTGAACCATCAAAGAAAAAAATTGGGTTTAGTGTCCCTTTAACGGGACACTGAACCCAAATTTTTTTCTTTCGTGATTCAGATAGAGCATGCAATTTTAAGCAACTTTCTAATTTACTCCTAATATCAAATTTTCTTTATTCTTTTGGTATCTTTATTTGAAAATCAAGAATGTAAGTTTAGATGCCGGCCCATTTTTGGTGAACAACCTGGGTTGTCCTTGCTGATTGGTGGATAAATTAATCCACCAATAAAAATGTGCTGTCCAGAGTACTGAACCAAGAAAAAAGCTTAGATGCCTTCTTTTTAAAATAAAGATAGCAAGAGAACGAAGAAAAATTGATAATAGGAGTAAATTAGAAAGTTGCTTAAAATTGTATGCTCTATCTGAATCACAAAATAAAAAAAATTGGGTTCAGTGTCCCTTTAAGCTTTCAAGTTTTAGCTTTCATTCCCAGAAACAAAATTCCCTTTTTTATTAATATAAAAGAATAGAAAAATGCTAGTAACATTTTTATTTTACGTCTATTATATTCTGTGCAATATAGACATAAAGAAAAATGTTTTACAGTTAAAAGATTTAGGGCCAGATAATGAGTGGAGCGCAAAATATTGCTTATGCAAGCGTGATATTTGCGCTCCACTCAGTAATACCAGCACACGCAAATGTGCGATGGTATTACAAGTTGAGTGCAATGCGAATGCAACCTCGCATTCGCATTGCAGGAAAGCTTAGTGTTCACGAGAGCAAGCTTCAATAGGCTCCAACTAGAGCCTCTTTCTCAAGTCGCGCAGCGATGGGCAGCAGATTTTAAATATATATGTATATGCTTTTATACATATATATTAATGTTTTTATATGCGCATATGCACATATTAACACATAAATATATATTCCCCATAGACCGCAATGTAAAGGTACTTTTCAGTGCCGTTTCTTTTCTAACACCCCACAACCGCCAACTTTAAACCCTAAAACTGCTTTGTTCAGGGGTTTTTTGTTTGTTTTTTTATAAAAAATACAATATACTTTATTTTGGGGGCAACGGAGGGATATTTTGAAAATGATTTTTTGAGCACTAATTGTAATGGCTGGTTATTTATCGCACACACGTAAACGGGCAAATTCACGATAAATTAGCACTTCACTTGTAATCTATCCCTTACAATGAGCGCATTTCATTTTTGCAATGTATTTCTATTGTTAGTGCACTAACATTCAGACACTGTGCCTACTCAGTGAGTCAGCCGTGGCTTGTATGACACAAATTAAGTAATTGCTAATACCATAAATGCCACCACTAGCTATCTGAGAAGGCTCAGTGTTTTAGTGCTGTTTTACAGCATGTGCATGCGGGTGTGTATGCTGCAGAAACAGTGATAGCTTTTATAAGAAGCATTTTTGTTACACAACAGGTGCGCCACATGGCCAAGTACAGTCTTATATTACGTACTAAGATTTTACATTAAAGTTATACTCACAGTAGGTTAGGGCACCAAGAAGGCGCTCAACAAGCAAGCAGGAACTTCTCAGCCACCCAGCTGACAGATCCCAAAGTTATAACAGGAACCAGGTCCAAGAGATTTAGCGCGTAGGTGTCTCCAGTTTTGCAGGAATAAAGTAGCATGTATATGTAAAAATGTTCTTAAGAAAACATTTGTAAAAAAAGTAATAATGCTGTGTAAATGCTGTGCAGACTTTTTGGATCAAAAAAACGTAATGAAGTATTCTTACTTTATTAGTGGATATTCCTTTCAAATAATGTGTGTACCGTTTAAACATTCAACCTTTATTAAGCTAACTCATCAGACAACATTGTGTCAATTCATCTGGAGGTTCAGTCTCAGCCTTATTCACCATCGGTCATTACTTCCAGGTGATTCCACAATACAACACCAGCGTGTGTTCCTTGCCGGGTTCTAAATAGTATGGTGTAACTCCACTTGCCGGACTGATCTTCCCAAACCTCTAAAAAGTACTACGCCACTCAGACATTTCTTCCACTGTGGGAGCTGTGCCTTAATGTTTTAACATGGTACGGAATAAATTGTTGTTTTAACTTTTTTTTCAATTTGCTACCTGCTTTTTGTGTAATCCAAGCTGCACTTGATTTGGGTGCTATGACCTTGGTCTGTGCCTGACCTTCCTTGTCATTTTAGTACAGACACTTTGCTATACTTTGCTATGCAGGGGTCAAGTCCTTCCAAAAAAAGTGTAGGAACTCACCAAGACTTACACCCTCCCTCACAATTAATACTGTTTTATATATATATATATATATATATATATATATAGTTCTATTTCTGCTGAGGGGAGCTAAATAACCCTAGATCAAGCCACACAGAAATGTAAGAATGATAAGAACCATGTAAGATAATAAAGATAATATTTATAACAGGGGTGAAAACAGAGCAGGACCACTGATAGTCTTACATTTAGCGTATTGTAGGAAGTGTTACTGCCCATTACTAGAGGATTTAACTATCCCTCTAACTAGACCGTGCTCCAGCTCCTCCCACCATCAGCAGCAGTGTTTACTGAAGCATTTCTGTTCTCTGTCTAAAGAGAACTTAGTTCCTCCTGCAAAAATAGTGCAGGAACTCCGTTCCCATGCGTTCCCTCCCAACGATCCCTGTTGCTATGTCTTTACCTAACCATCGCCCCTAGATTACGAATTTTGTCGGTAATGCTGTGCGGTGCTAACGAGCCGTTTTCCCTCACTGCTCAGCTACAGACAACACTGATATTACGGGTTTTTACAAACCCGGCGTTAGACGCAGAAAAGTGAGCGGAGAGCAAAATTTAGCTCCACATCTCACCTCAATACCAGCGCTGCTTACGGTAGCGGTGAGCTGGCAAAACGTGCTCGTGCACGATTTCCCCATAGGAATCAATGGGGGAGAGCCGGCTGAAAAAAAACCTAACACCTGCAAAAAAGTAGCGTAAAGCTCCTAACGCAGCCCCATTGTTTCCTATGGGGAAATACATTTTATGTCTACACCTAACACCCTAACATGAACCCCGAGTCTAAACACCCCTAATCTTACACTTATTAACCAGTAATCTGCCGCCCCCGACATCGCCGATACCTACATTATATTTATTAACCCATAATCTGCCGCCCCCAACGTCGCCGCCACTATATTAAAGTTATTAACCCCTAAATCTAAGTCTAACCCTAACCCTAACACCCCCCTAACTTAAATATAATTTAAATAAATTGAAATAAAATAACTACAATTAACTAAATTATTAACTAAATTATTCCTATTTAAAACTAAATACTTACCTATAAAATAAACCCTAAGATAGCTACAATATAACTAATAGCTACATTGTAGCTATCTTAGGGTTTATTTTTATTTTACAGGCAACTTTGTCTTGAAGATGGACCCGCTCCGCGCCGGATGGATGAAGATAGAAGATGCCGCCTGGATGAAGACTTCTGCCCGTCTGGAGGACCACTTGGCCCGGCTTCGTTGAGGACTTCGGCCCGGCTGGGTGAAGACTTCTCAAGGTAGGGTGATCTTCAAGGGGTTAGTGTTAGGTTTTATTAAGGGGGGATTAGGTGGGTTTCAGAGTAGGGTTGGGTGTGTGGGTAGTGGGTTTTAATATTGGGGGGTATTGTACTTTTTTTTACAGGTAAAAGAGCTGATTACTTTGGGGCAATGCCCCGCAAAAGGACCTTTTAAGGGCTATTTGTAATTTAGTATAGGGTAGGGCTTTTTATTATTTTGGGGGGCTTTTTTATTTTATTAGGGGGATTAGATTAGGTGTAATTAGTTTTAAAAACTTGTAATTATTTTGTTATTTTCTGTAATTTAGTGGGGGGGTTTCGTACTTTAGATAATTGTATTTAATTGTATTTAATTGTAGTTAGTTTAGGGAATTAATTTAATTATAGTGTAGTGTTAGGTGTAATTGTAACTTAGGTTAGGTTTTATTTTACAGGTAAATTTGTCTTTATTTTAACTAGGTAGTTATTAAATAGTTAATAACTATTTAATAACTATTGTACCTAGTTAAAATAAATACAAAGTTGCCTGTAAAATAAAAATAAAACCTAAACTAGCTACAATGTAATTATTAGTTATATTGTAGCTATCTTAGGGTTTATTTTATAGGTAAGTATTTAGTTTTAAATAGGAATAATTTAGTTAATAATAGTAATTTTATTTAGATTTATTAAAATTATATTTATGTTAGGGGGGTTAGGGTTAGACTTAGGTTTAGGGGTTAATACATTTAATATAGTGGCAGCGATGTTGGGGGCGGCAGATTAGGGGTTAATAAATGTAGGTAGGTGTCGGCGATTTTAGGGCAGGCAGATTAGGGGTTAATAATATTTAACTAGTGTTTGCGATGCGGGAGTGCAGCGGTTTAGGGGTTAATATATTTATTATAGTGGCGGCGATGTCTGGTTCGGCAGATTAGGGGTTAAAAATAATTTTTGTGTTTGGGGGGCGGGCCTCGGTTTAGGGTTAATAGGTAGTTTATGGGTGTTAGTGTACTTTTTTGCACTTTAGTTAAGAGTCTTATGCTACGGCGTTAGCCCATAAAACTCTTAACTACTGACTTTTAAATGCGGTACCAGGCTTGACAGGAGAGGCTGTACTGCTCACTTTTTGGAAGACTCGTAATACTGGCACTATGCAAGTCCCATTGAAAATATAGGATACGCAATTGACGTAAGTGGATTTGCTGGTATTTTCGAGTCTGACAAAAAACGTGAGCGGTACACCTGTACTGCAAGACTCGTAATACCAGCGGTAGGAAAAAAGCAAGCGTTGGGACCTCTCAACGCTGCATTTTTAAGGCTACCACAAGACTCGTAATCTAGCAGCATGTCTTTATATTACAGACACTTTGGTATACCTGCGTATGACCCTAGTCTTTGGTTTGTAGACATTTTACTATATCTGTATTACCCTAGCCTGTTACTGACCATGATGTTAGAATATGTACTATTGAAATATCTGCAATGTATGCAGGGAATTCCCCCTTTGTAAGCCTATGCAGCAAAGAGGTAAAGCAGTTAGTTTCCTGTACCACCCTGTAATTAAAAAGACTTGCAAACAGCCTTTACAGAGGTTTTAAAGGGACATTAAACACTTTAGGGGGTAATAAAAAATGATAATTATGTAAATAAAAAAAATCTGCAATATACTTTCATTGTTTATTTTGTCCCCTTTTCCTGTAATTCCATTCTGAAATTGTGAGCTTTTCAGTTCCTGTTAGAAACGGAAGTGCAGAACACTCACTGTTCTATTCCACACAGCCATTGGCTGCATACTCTAGTGACCTATTTATAACTGTCCCTAATTGGCACAGCAGAGAAGGTAACCTAAGTTACAACATGGCAGCTCCCATTGTTTATAGACACTAAAACTTTACACTTATGTCAATATTTGAACAGCTAATGAAACTTTAAAAAATACATATACATGTTATTTTCAGACTAATCTTTTCTTTGAATGCATCATTCTATATGTATTTATTTAGTGTTTTAATGTCCCTTTAAGCTCCCTGTAGGAAGATTTTAATAGACTTAATTAAACATTGGAAAAGAAAAAAAAACCATAATTTATGTAAGAATTTACCTGATAAATTCATTTCTTTCATATTGGCAAGAGTCATGAGCTAGTGACGTATGGGATATACAATCCTACCTACCAGAGGGGCAAAAGTTTCCCAAACCTCAAATGCCTATAAATACACCCCTCACCACACCCACAATCAGTTTAACGAATAGCCAAGAAGTGGGGGTGATAAAGAAAGGAGGTAAAAAAGCATCAACAAAGGAATTTGGAAATTAATTGGGGCTTTATACAAAAAAATCATAAGCCACCATAAAAAGGGTGGGCCTCATGGACTCTTGCAATATGATAAGAAATGAATTTATCAGGTAAATTCTTACATAAATTATGTTTTCTTTCATGTAATTGGCAAAAGTCCATGAGCTAGTGACATATGGATATCAATACCCAAGATGTGGAACTTCCACTCAAGAGGTCGTAGAGAGGGAGGGATAAAAATAAACAACAGCCATTTCTCGCTGAAAAAATAATCCACAACCCAAAACTTAAAATATCAGCAGAAGAATCAAACTGAAAACAGCTGCCTGAAGAACTTTTCTACCAAAAACTGCTTCTGAAGAAGAAAATACATCAAAATGGTAGAATTTAGTAAATGTATGCAAAGAAGACCAAGTTGCTGCTTTGCAAAATCTGATCATCTGAAGCTTCATTCTTAAAAGCCCACGAAGTGAAGACTGATCTAGTAGAATGATCTGTAATTCTCTGAGGCGGGGCCTGACCCGACTCCAAATAAGCTTGATGAATCAAAAAGCTTTAACCAAGAAGCCAAGGCAATAGCAGAGGCTTCTGACCTTTCCTAGGACCAGAAAAATATAACAAATAGACTAGAAGTCTTCCTGAAATTTTTAGTAGCTTCAACATTAATATTTCAAAGCTCTTACCACATCCAAAGAATGTAAGGATCTTTCCAAATAATTCTTAGGATTAGGACACAAGGAAGGGACAACAATTTCTCTACTAATGTTGTTAGAATTCACATACTTAGGCAAAAAATTTAATTGAAGTCCGCAAAACCGCCTTATCCTGATGAAAAATCAGAAAAGGAAATTCACAAGAAAGAGCAGATAGCTCAGAAACTCTTCTAGCAGAAGAGATGGCCAAAGGAACAACACTTTCCAAGAAAGAAGTTTAATGTCAAAGAATGCATAGGCTCAAATGGAGGGCCTGTAACGCCTTCAAAACCAAATTAAGACTCCAAATGAAGGAGAATGATTTAATGAACGGGCTTTAATACGAACTAAAGCCTGTACAAACAGTGGAATATCAGGAAGTTTAGCAATCTTTCTGTGAAAATAAAACAGAAAGGGCAGAGATTTGTCCCTTCAAGGAAACTTGCAGACAAACCCTTATCCAAACCCATCCCTGAAGAAAACTCTAGAATTCTAGGAATCTAAAGAATGCCAAGAGAATTTATGAGAACACCAGGAAATGTAGGTCTTCCAAACTCAATAATAAAACTTTACTAGCGACAGATTTACAAGATTGTAACATAGTATTAATCACTGAGTCAGAGAAACCTCTATGACTTAGTACTTAAACAGTCAATTTCCATACCTTCAAATTTAATGATTTGAGATCCTGATGGAAAAACTGACCTTGAGACAGAAGTGGCCCAAGGTTGGCAACTGGACATCCGAACAAGATCCACATATCAAAACTGTGTGGCCATGCTGGAGCCACCAGCAACACAAACAATTGTTCCATGATGATTTATGGATATCACTCTTGGAAGAAGAACTAGAGGCAGAAAAATGTAAGCAGGATGATAACACCAAGAAGTGTCAGCGCATCCACTGCTTCCGCGCTTCTGAACATCCCTGGACTGGACAGGTATCTGGGAAGTTTCTTGTTTAGATGAGAGGCCATGAGATCTATCTCTGGAAGACCCCACATCTGAACAATCTGAGAAAATACATTCTGGATGGATGAGACACTCCCCTGGATGTAAAGTCTGACGGCTGAGATAATCCGCCTCCCAATTGTCTACACCTGGGGATATGCACCGCAGAGATTAGACAGGAGCTGGATTCCACCCAAGCAAGTATCCGAGATACTTCTTTCATTGCTTGGGGACTGTGAGTCCCACCCTGATGATTGGACATATGCCGCAGTTGTGATATTGTCTGTCTGAAAGAAAATGAACGGTTCTCTCTTCAACAGAGGCCCAAATCTGAAGAGCTTGAGAATTGCACGGAGTTCTAAAATATTGATTGGTACTCTCGCCTCTGAGATTTCCAAAACCCCTTGTTGCTGTCAAGATCCCCCAAACAGCTCCCCAACCTGAAAGATTTGCATCTGTAGTGATCACAGTCCAGGTTGGCCGAACAAGGAAGCCCCTTGAACTAAACACTGGTGATTTAAACCACCACGTCAGAGACTGTCGAACATTGAGATTTAAGGATATTAACTGTGATATATTTGTATAATCCCTGCTGCACCATTGATTCAGCATACAAAGTGGAGAGGGTCTCATGTGAAAACGAGCAAAAGGAATCGTGTCCGATGCTGCAGTCATGAGGCCTAAAACTTCCATGCACATAGCCACTGAAGGGAATGACTGAGACTGAAGGTGCCGACAGGCTGCACCAATTTCAAATGTTCTTGTCTGTTAGAGACAGAGTCATGGACACTGAAACTATCTGGAAACCTAAAAAGGTGACCCTTGTCTGAGGAATCAAGAAACTTTTTGGTAAATTGATCCTCCAACCATGTTTTTGAAGAAACAACACTAGTTGATTTGTGTGAGATTCTGCAGAACGTAAAGACTGAGCTAGTACCAAGATATCATCCAAATAAGGAAACACCGCAATACCCTGCTCTCTGATTACAGAGATTAGGGCACTTAGAACCTTTGAAAAGATTCTTGGAGCTGTTGCTAGGCCAAATGGAAGAGCAACAAATTGGTAATGCTTGTCTAGAAAAGAGAATCTCAGGAACTGATAATGTTCTGGATAAATCGGAATATGAAGGTATGCATCCTGCAAGTTTATCGTAGACATATAATGTCCTTGCTGAACAAAAGGCAGAATAGTCCTTATAGTCACCATCTTGAAAGTTGGTACTCTTACATAGCAATTCAAAATTTTCAGATACAGAACTGGTCTGAATGAATTTTCCTTCTTTGGGACAATTAATAGATTTGAATAAAACCCCAGACCCTGATCCTGAAAAGGAACCGGCATGATTACCCCTGAAGACTCCAGGTCTGAAACACACTTCAGGAAAGCCTGAGTTTTTACTGGATTTGCTGGGATACGTGAGAGAAAAAATCTTCTCACAGGAGGTCTTACTCTGAATCCTATTCGATACTCTTGAGAGACAATGCTCTTAATCCATTGATTTTGGACAGAATTTATTCAAAAATCCTTGAAAAACCTTAATCTGCCCCCTACCAGCTGAGCTGGAATGAGGGCCGCACCTTCATGCGGACTTAGGGGCTGACTTTGGTCTTTTAAAAGGCTTGGATTTATTCCAATTTGAGGAAGGCTTCCAATTGGAAACAGATTCCTTGGGGGAAGGGTTTGATTTTTGTTCCTTATTTTGACGAAAGGAACGAAAACGGTTAGAAGCCTTAGGTTTACCCTTAGGTTTTTTTATCCGGAGGCAGAAAAACCCCCTTTCCTCCAGTAACAGTTGAAATAATAGAATCCAACTGAGAACCAAATAAATTATTACCTTGGAAAGAAAGAGATAATAATCTGGACTTAGATGTCATATCAGCATTCCAAGATTTAAGCCACGAAGCTCTTCTAGCTAAAATAGCTAAAGACATGGATCTAACATCAATTTTGATAATATCAAAAATGGCATCACAAATAAAATGATTAGCATGTTTCAGTAAACAAACAATGCTAGATATGTCAGAATCCAATTCTTGTTGCGCTAAATTCTCCAACCAAAAAGTTGATGCAGCCGCAACATCTGCAGCCAAAGAAATTGCAGGCCTGAGAAGATGACCTGAATATAAATAGGCTTTCCTTAGATAGGATTCAAGTTTCCTATCTAAAGGATCTTTAAAAGAAGTACTGTCTTCCATAGGAATAGTGGTATGTTTAGCAAGAGTAGAAATAGCCCCATCAACTTTGGGGATCTTTTCCCAAAATTCTATAGAAATTGCTGGTAAAGGATACAATTTTTTAAACCTTAAAGAAGGAATAAAAGGAGTACCTGGCTTATTCCATTCCTTAAAAATCATATCAGAAATAGCATCAGGAATAGGAAAAACCTCTGGAGTAACCAGAGGAGGTTTAAAAACAGCATTTAAACGCTTACTAGTCTTAATGTCAAGAGGACTAGCTTCCTCAATATCCAAAGTAATTAACACTTCTTTTAACAAAGAACGAATATACTCTATTTTAAACAAATAAGTAGATTTGTCAGTGTCAATATCTGAGGAAGGATCTTCTGAATCAGATAGATCCTCATCAGAGTCATGGACACTGAATCTACAGACTTGCCGGTCATTTGAAATTTCATCAACTTTATGAGAAGTTTTAAAAGACCTTTTACGTTTATTAGAAGGCGGAAATGCAGACAAAGCCTTCTGAATAGAATCAGTAACAAATTCTTTAAAATTCATAGGTATATCATGTACATTAGAAGTTGAAGGAACTGCAACTGGCAATGTACTATTACTGATGGATACATTCTCTGCATGTAAAAGTTTATCATGACAACTATTACAAATGACATTCGGAGATATAATTTCCACAATCTTACAACAAATGCACTTAGCTTTGGTAGAACCGATGTCAGGCAGTAACGTTCCAACAGATACTTCTGAGGCAGAATCAGATTGAGACATCTTGCAAAATGTAAAAGAAAAAACAACATATAAAGCAAAATGATCAATTTCCTTATATGACAGTTTCAGGAAAGGGAAAAAATGCAAACAGCATAGCCCTCTGACATAGAGAAAGGCAAGAGGCAAACAGCAATGCATGTTTTGTGATCCCAGGACATACTTGAAAACGAGAGAAATCTCAATGTATCCTTCCTGGTAAAATATTTTATAAATAAATAAAACTAATGAAAAATTTGGCGCCAAGTATGACGCACAACGTAAGAGAAAATTTTTTGGTGCCAACAATATCCGGAAATGACACACTTGCTACACTAACAACGCAACCGTGTGTAAGACTTCTGCGTCAACTACAACGCCGGAAGTGACGAACTTGCGTCAACAGACGTACTTTTCGCACCAAAAAAATTCTCGTGCCAAGAATGTCGCAATAAAGTCTAGCATTTGGTGCACCCGCGGGCCTAATGCTGCCCGCAATTTGAAAGAGTAAAAAGTAGTCAATTTGAAAAAAGACTAAACGCCAGGTAAGAAAAAAATATTTCTTAATATGTTTTATTTCCCAAATATGAAACTGACACTCTGCACAAGGAAATACATGAACCTGACTCATGGTAAACATAAGTACAATACATATATTTAGAACTTTATATAAATGCATAAAGTGCCAGACCAGAGCTGGGGTGTCTTAAGTAATAAAAAAACATACTTACCAAAAAGACACCCATCCACATATAGCAGATAGCCAAACCAGTACTGAAACAGTTATCGGTAGAGGTAATGGTATATGAGAGTATATTGTCGATCTGAAAAGGGAGGTAGGAGATGAATCTCTACGACCGATAACAGAGAACCTATGAAATAGACTCCCGTTAGGGAAACCATCGTATTCAATAAGTGATACTCCCTTCACATCCCTCTGACATTCGCTGTACTCTGAGAGGAATCGGGCTTCAAAATGCTGAGAAGCGCATGTCAACGTAGAAATCTTAGCACAAACTTACTTCACCACCTCCATAGGAGGCAAAATTTGTCAAACTGAATTGTGGGTGTGGTGAGGGGTGTATTTATAGGCATTTTGAGGTTTGGGAAACTTTGACTGTCCTGGTAGGTAGGATTGTATATCCCATACGTCACTAGCTCATGGACTCTTGCCAATTACATGAAAGAAATAGGATTTAATGTCCCTTTAATGGAGTAAAATGTAGTTAGTTCTGGCTAATTCTTCATCACCTGATAAATAAAATAAGGTAAATACTCAGCATAAATAAGCACTAAATCAACTATCAATCAACCACAGTGCATACAAATCTAGGGTATGTAAAAGAGCCTTTTGCTGCTAAATGGGACTCTATAACATATCCTTCATTTGTATGCACTGTGGTTGATTGATAATTCTTTATCACCATCTTGTGGACACTTAGTAAAATTACAGCTAGACTTGCTATCACATTTTTTTCCCTGTTACCATTAAACTGTTTTGTAAAGTAACTTATGACCATGATTTTACAAAATAGTTGTCTGTACTGAAGGCCTTAGGTTAGTATGGTTTAAACAACCAGCCCTTTACAGAGGAAATTAACTATAGTGCTAAAGTAATCTTCTATTGTTTTTCTTTTGATATCTGTTACATACGCATACTGTTATTACCTTGGTACAGATATTGTCCATTTCTTTTTTTTTGTCACTTTGATTAAGTTGTATTTCATCTTTTCAATAAGTGTCTACCTTGCACCTTACATAGACAGGGTAGTAGGTTTATGCCTCTTACATTGTAGAATTCCAGGACTTAAAGGGACAGTCTACTCCAGAATTTTTATTGTTTAAAAAGATAGATAATCCCTTTATCACCCATTCCCCAGTTTTGCATAACCAACACTGTTCTATTTATACACATATTACCTCTGTGATTACCTTGTATCTAAGCCTCTGCAGACTGCCCCCTTACCTCGGTGCTTTTGACAGACTTGCAGTTTAGCCAATCAGTGCAGACTCTTAAATAACTCCACAGGGATGAGCACAATGTTAACTATATGACACACATGAACTAGTACTGTCTAACTGTGAAAAACATTCAAAATGCTCTGAGCTAAGAGGCTTTCAACGGTTTTAGAAATCAGTTTGAGCCTAGCTAGGTTTAGCTTTTCAAAAATACCACCAAGGGAACAAAGAAAATTTGATGATAAAAGTAAATTGGAAAGTTGTTTAAAATTACATGCCCTATCTGAATACTGAAAGTTTATTTTTGTCTAGACTGTCCCTTTAAATTGAATGATTTTGTTACTATTATGTTTATATGAATTGGCTCTGTTTTTCTTTAATTAACTGCTCCCAGAATATGGTTAAAGGGACATGAAACCCACATTTTTTTTTTCTTTGATGAATCAGATAGAGCATGCAATTTTAAGCAACTTTCTAATTTACTTCTTTTATCAATTTTTCTTTGTTCTCTTGCTATCTTTATTTAAAAAGCAGGAATGTAAAGCTTAGGAGACTGACCATTTTAGGTTCAGAACCGTGGATAGCGCTTGTTTACTGGTGGTTACATTTTAGCCACCAATAAGCAAGCGAAACCCAGGTTCTGAACCAAAAATGGTCCGGCTCCTATGCATCACATTCCTGCTTTTAAATAAAGATCTCAAGAGAATGAAGAAAAAATGATAATTGGAGTAAATTAGAAAGTTGATTAAAATTGCATGTTCTTTCTGAATCATTAAAGAAAAAATTTGGTTTTAGTGTCCCTTTAAGGCTTTACTGATAGAAGCCCATTGGGATGTCAAGATTATTTTAGATATAAACCGTTGCCTTCTATAATCTTGCACTTTCCAATATATTACCACATGGAGGTCATCTAAGT
This sequence comes from Bombina bombina, assembly GCF_027579735.1. Classification (NCBI taxonomy): domain Eukaryota; kingdom Metazoa; phylum Chordata; class Amphibia; order Anura; family Bombinatoridae; genus Bombina; species Bombina bombina. Next base: position 95,741,346 of record NC_069509.1, read on the forward strand.
TATTAATCATTTAAAAACCCAAGGTCCTTATATTTTTCAGTACAATGAATTTAAAGATGTATTTGAATTTTAATAGAGTGAGCCATCCAGTCATCCAGTCACCCAGAAATTATCTAAACATTTCAGGTGTTAATGCTGATTTTAAAATTTTGGCTAAAATCCTTGTGATTAGACTAAAACAAATTCTTCCTAACAGTGTCTCACTCTGACCATGTAAGTTTTCTTCCTTCAAAGAAGGTCCCAGATAATATCTGCTTATCCCTCACCATTATTTATTATGTCCAACTGCACTCATTCCCATTCAACTGTGTGGATTGGCAGTATAAGGCTACAGTCTTGGACTCATTTGGCTTTCCATTCTCATTTATCTGCTCATGTTACGGTGTCTGGTCTCCAGTTACCTAAAATGATCTAAAATGTCAATTAAGAACAGCACCAGACAGGACTGCTCACTCTCTCCCCTCAAGTTCTTATTCTATAATATGTTTAGCATACAGCTGGAGAAGATACAAATTAAAATGCCCTGGTTTGCTGATGACGTGCTCCTTACTATCACTAAGCATTTTTTCTCCTTGCCAAATGTTTTCTATATTTTTTTATGCTGTATCAGGCTACAAACTGAACCCTCGGAATCGTGAAGCTCTGAATATTTGTCTCCCAAACCATACAGTCAATGTAACTGAGTTGAAATGTGGGTTTAAATGAGCCCTCCATCTCATTTCCAATTTAGATATTAAGATATCAAACCATCTATAAATGATCTCTAAATATAATTACACCCACTGTTTAACAGTATCTAGTGGTATGACCTCCAGAAATAGATTAAACAAAACATTTTATGGGTGGGGATTAAAGATGACCCTATTACTGTCCAAGGGGCCCATTTATCAAAGGGCTTGCGGACCTGATCCGACACTGCGGATCAGGTCCGCAAGACCTCGCTAAATGCGGAGAGCAATACGCTCTCCACATTTAACATTGCACCAGCAGCTCACAAGAGCTGCTGGTGCAACGCCGCCCCCTGCTGACTCGCGGCCAATCGGCCGCCAGCAGGGAGCTGTCAATCAACCCGATCGTATTCGATCGGGTTGATTTCCGGCGGTTCCTGTCCGCCTGCTCAGAGCAGGCGGACAGGGTTATGAAGCAGCGGTCTTTAGACCGCTGCTTCATAACTTGTGTTTCTGGCGAGTCTGAAGACTCGCCAGAAACACGGCCCTTCAAGCTCCATACGGAGCTTGATAAATGGGCCTGCAAGTCTCTCCCAGTTAAATATCTTACTTTAAGACCTACTTACTTTCAGAATGCTATAGTTAGTTTTGTTTTGGGCTTCGGAATGCTGAGCATTAAAGGGATACTGAACCCAAATTTTTACATTCGTGATTCAGATAGAGCATGAAATTTTAAGCAATAATTTATTCCTATTATCAAATTTTCTTCATTCTCTTGGTATCTTTATTTGAAATGCAAGAATGTAAGTTTAGTTGCCGGCCCATTTTTGGTGAACAACCTGGTTTGTTCTTGCTGATTGGCGGATAAATTCATCCACCAATAAAAAAGTGCTGTCCACAGTTCTAAACAAAAAAAAAGCTTAGATGCCTTCTTTTTCAAATAAAGATAGCAAGAGAATGAAGAAAAATGTATAATAGGAGTAAATTAGAAAGTTGCTTAAAATTACATGCTCTATCTTAATCATGAAATAAAAAATTTGGGTTCAGTGTCCCTTTAACACTGAACACCATGTAGTGGGATTTGACCACTGGCTGTCAAAATAGACACCAGCAACACAAAAACACAAAAATAGATGTGTCAGCTTATATTAAACCTCTTACAATGTATGAAAGTCTATTGAAAGTAGCTAATATTTTAAAATCTTTGGAACTGATGTAGATAAGGATGATTCCAAAAATCTGAGATGTTCATTTCATACTTTGAAATGTAAATGCAGATACTCTAAAAGGAAAATTGTAATATAAGATATGGGTAGAAAATGGATGTTTCAATCTAAACACAATTGGCTAGATTACAAGTGGAGCGCAAAAATATTGGCGTTATTGTGCACTAACATCACTCAAGGTAAATCAATAGAGCTTTTATTTTTCCACTCATATTACAAGTGCCAGACACGTCCTACAAAAAACAGTCATTAATGACCAAGGACGTAGCTATATATGTCTGCTATTTCTGAACAAAGGTATAGTTACGTGCCAGGCACGTCCTACAAAAAACAGTCGTTAATGACCAAGGATGTGCTTGACACATCCTCTGGGGTTTCAAGCAGTGGAAGCAAATCGTTTTCAGCTGCTTTTAGGGTATTGCAGCGATTCCTCAATATTGAGGCATTGTGCAATACCCTTTTTTCAGCAAACCGATGCAGAGAAAGCCACTCTGTGGAGCTCTCTGCATCGGCCAGCGATGGTGCTGATCGTTAGTGGCATGGGATGGATACAAGGGAGGCGGTGGGCGGTCCATTGCTGTTGAAGTTCCGGCGAGCGTGTATTCTGTTCGGGTAGGAGCGCGTGAGGAGGCAGGGGTGTTCGAGGAGGCGTGGCGGGGCGCACGCGCGCTACATTAACTACTAGTATAGTGTATGGGAAGGAGGGAGAGGGAGGAGGGGAATACATTTTGGGAAAGGGCTCGGGGAGGGGGAAGAGTATTGAGGGGGGCAGCTACACTACAGAAAAATGGGGGGGGTTCATTTTTTTTCTATAAAAAAAGCATTTTATTTTTTTTATAATTTTTTAGGGGGGGGCGTGTCTAGCAGCCATCATGGTCAGCAGCATAAATGCAAGCGGAGCAAACAGTGCTTGTAAAATAGCCGTTTTTCTACAAACCACAGACGTTTAATTTAATATCTCTAACTAAGAATATCAATCTATGAACCTCCTGATACCTTTCTTTTTTGATATTTATCGCTGCCGCACACTCCGGACCATTGGGCTTTGTTGTGGCGCATTGCTGCAGGCTGTACAGACTTCCCTCCCCCCTTGTGCTGGGGGTTATCAGCACAACATCGCTTAGTTTATTTTCCTAACGGAGGCTCTCAGTTGACTTCTGCTGTAATGGAGGAGGAAAGCTATGCAACGATAATGACCCTACTAGCTGGCTTTGAAAATAAAATGGTAAGAAACTTCGACCACCTTTTACTTTTGGCACGTATGCAGCACACGGAAGAGGATGACAGCACTTGCAAGATAAAGAGGTCAGGCACTACAACACTACACTACGGCAAACAATCTGAAGAAACTGACCCGTTTCTTGAATCCCAGGCAGTTCAGGAACCAACCAGGGACTTTAACCACATGGGCGCTGCGGAACCGAACGACACACAGGCTAATCAACGTGATAGTGGCTGTATTCCAATTCCTCTTGCCGATCCTGAGCACAGGACTCAAATCAATGTGGACTCGTTCTCAGCCACGGCCTGGAGAGATGCGGCCGGTCTCCCGGGTGATGACTGGGACCTAAGTATATCTCTGGACACCAGTTTTAGAGACCTTTTGCAGCGGTGGGTGGTAAGCGTTCACGATCTCCCCTCTGACCGAGTAGCAAACCTGCAGCCAATGACCTATACATTATTGAACCCTTTTGACTTTATCCCTGGGACACTGAGCCTATGCAAAGTTGGAATAGGATAAAGGCCTCATATATATCTAGGACATGCAGAGTCTTTTTGTTTATCCCTGCATTATCTCCCCTAAATCAGCTCTAGTAATTTGGAAACTAGTGACTCTATCCACAGCTGAACTGTTTTTTTTATTTTTATTTTTTTTAAGTCTCAAAGTTAGTTTGTTAAGTCCCACTTATAAGTGTATATATCCTGACCACTTCAGTTCGATTGTTAAGTTAACTTATTTTATGTTCTTTTTGGTCACTAGGACTTAGTGTTCACATTATTTTATGGGTAGCTATCAGTTCAAGCTATGCAAATCGTCAGAACCCATTGATTAGATGTTTTTATTGCATTGCCATATATTTACATAGTGATCACCAGAGAGTCCCTTAGCTCTATAACCCTATTCAAGTTAGAACCAAGCATTTATGCTTCCCTCACCCCCCCTTTGATCCCTATATGCCTATTCTCATCCCAACCAGTAAGGGGTCAAACCAGTGTGGAACCAACTTTGTCCATATTACTTGAGCTGATTATAGGTTGTGGAACACACAGCTATGCAGTCTGGGATACTAGTCAAATCTATAAGCAACTATGGAAACCATACCTATATTAGATTATTATTCTGGACTAGTTGGTTGAATTAGCCGACCATCACTCGTCACTAGGTTCAGTAAGTTACCATACCTAATATACTTCCATAAGGAATATAAACAGACCCAGCCAGGCTACTAGTTTGTCTTATTTGGCTATTTGTGGTCATAGAAATCCCCACTACTACTTTTCCCCCTCTGCAAAAGGGGGGATAAGTTTTTACAGCTATTTTATAAACTCCACAGCACAATAGTTTATCATGATTAGCTATAATATCCTCCTGTCTCCTAAATACACTGAGAACCTCTACACAATTTAATAGTTGCACATCAACATAAATAGATAATTAACAGAAGACTAGATATATTACTCATGTTCTCACTTTCTGCCCTATATTACCGATGAGGAAGTTTTGAGACTGCCTAACTGACAAGCTTAATGTCCCTATCTCCATACTGCTCTTGAACTTTATTAAGATTGCGCCTATAGATATCTGATGACCAATAATTACAGAGAGTGACACTTTTATTCTGTAGTTGATAATTCGTACTCTTACAAGGAATGGTTATTTATATGCTTGTCTTTATTATTTTGCTGTTAACCTCTGCTTAGACCATCTATCAAAGGGAGAATATGTGTTAATTGGCATATATACTAGCTCTTCATTTTGCGTGACCTGAATATTTTTCTTTTATATTTTTTTTTCTTTTAAAGGCAACTGCTTACTAATACTAAGATCCCCTATTTCCACTTGAGCGGCTCTCGCCCGCTGTATTCCCCTTACCCAATACCCCACTTAATAACTCAGCTCACCGCATACTCATTCCACAAGAAATCTGAGCTGTAGTTTCCATAATATAATACATGCAATAAAAAGGAGGTTTCTCTTCCATAGGCTCAACATTCTTTCAGGCTGCTAATTATTGTATCCTCGCTGAAATTACTGTTCATAGCATGCTCCATTAGTGGACCTTATTATAATTCAGAGACAGATTCTTGCTTTTGATGTATATTACCAAGTTGTGAATGTCATCATTGTATTTGCAGTTGACTGTGAATTATCTAACTCTTGTCTAAAAGTGACATGTCTTTGGAATGTTTTAGCCATGTTGTCCTCTGTATATTTTGATAACCTCAATAAAAAATTATTTAAAAAAAAAAAAGCATTTTTTTAGCAATCTGGCAAAGATGGCGGCAAATAGGTAGAGGAGGAAGGGTTAGAGAGCTGTTTGGGGGGGTCAGGGAGGTTGGGGGCTAAGGGGGGATCCAACACTGCAGAATACATTTTTTTTTTTTTTAAAAAAGCCCTTTATTTTAGTACTGGCAGACTTTCTGCCAGTACTTAAGATGGCGGTGACAATTGTGAGGTGGGGGAGGGAAGAGAGCTGTTTTAGGGGGGTCAGGGAGGGATCAGGTGGTTGGATGTGTCAGGTGGGAGGCTGATCTCTACACTAAAGCTAAAATTCACCCTACATGCTACCTAATTAACCCCTTAACTGCTGGGCATAATACAAGTGTGGTGCGCAGCTGCATTTAGCGGCCTTCTAATTACCATAAAGCAATGCCAAAGCCATATATGTCTGCTATTTCTGAACAAAGGGGATCCCAGAGAAGCATTTACAACCATTTGTGCCATAATTGCACAAACTGTTTGTAAATAATTTCAGTGAGAAACCTAAAGTTTGTGAAAAAGATAACAATTTTTTTATTTGATCGCATTTGGCGGTGAAATGGTGGCATGAAATATACCAAAATGGGCCTAGATCAATACTTTGGGTTGTCTACTAAAAAAATATATAGATGTGAAGGGTTATTCAGGGATTCCTGATAGATATCAGTGTTACAATGTAACTATTGCTAATTTAAAAAAAAAATGGTTTGGAAATAGCAAAGTGCTACTTGTATTTATTGCCCTATAACTTGCAAAGAACATGTAAACATTGGGTATTTCTAAACTCAGGAAAACATTTAGAAACTATTTAGCATGGGTGTTTTTTGGTGGTTGTAGATGTGTAACAGATTTTGTGGATCAAAGTTAGAAAAAGTGTGTTTTTTCAATTTTTTCATTATATTTTTTAGATATGATGAAAATAATGGTATCTTTAGAAAGTCCATTTAATGGCGAGAAAAACAGTATATAATATGTGTGCATACAGTAAATGAGTAGGAGGAAAATTACAGCTAAACACAAACACCACAGAAATGTAAATAACCGTGGTCCTTAAAGGTAAGAAAATTGAAAACAGTCTGGTCACAAACGCCTAGATTTAGAGTTCTGCGTTAGCCGTCCAAACCAGCATTAGGGGGTCCTAACACTGTTTTTTACCGCCCGCTGGTATTTAGAGTCAGTCAGGAAAGGGTCTAACGCTCACTTTCCAGCCGCGACTTTTCCATACCGCAGATCCCCTTACGTCAATTGCGTATCCTATCTTTTCAATGGGATCTTCCTAACGCCGGTATTTAGAGTCTTGGCTGAAGTGAGCGTTAGAAATCTAACGACAAGACTCCAGCCGCAGAAAAAAGCCAGGAGTTAAGAGCTTTCTGGGCTAACGCCGGTTCATAAAGCTCTTAACTACTGTGCTCTAAAGTACACTAACACCCATAAACTACCTATGTACCCCTAAACCAAGGCCCCCCCACATCGCCGCCACTCTATTAAAAATTTTTAACCCCTAATCTGCCGACCGCACACCGCCGCAACCTACATTATCCCTATGTACCCCTAATCTGTTGCCCCTAACATCGCCGACACCTACATAATATTTATTAACCCCTAATCGCCCCCCCCAATGTCGCCGCTACCTACCTACACTTATTAACCCCTAATCTGCCGACCAGACCTCGCCGCTACTATAATAAATGTATTAACCCCTAAAGCTAAGTCTAACCCTAACACTAACACCCCCCTAAATTAAATATAATTTTATTCTAACGAAATAAAATAATTCTTATTAAATAAATGATTCCTATTTAAAGCTAAATACTTACCTGTAAAATAAACCCTAATATAGCTATATATTTATTTTAACCAGGTACAATAGCTATTAAATAGTTAATAACTATTTAATAGTTACCTAGTTAAAATAATTACAAAATTACCTGTAAAATAAATCCTAACCTAAGTTACAATTAAACCTAACACTATACTATCAATAAATTAATTAAATAAACTATCTACAATTATCTACAATTAAATCAACTAAACTAAATTACAAAAACAAACAAACACTAAATTACAAAAAAAAACCACTAAATTACAAAAAATAAAAAAAGATTACAAGAATTTTAAACTAATTACACCTACTCTAAGCCCCCTAAAAAAATAACAAAGCCCCCCAAAATAAAAAAATGCCCTACCCTATTCTAAAATAAAAATTTTATAGCTCTTTTACCTTACCAGCCCTTAAAAGGGCCTTTTGCGGGGCATGCCCCAAAGAAAACAGCTCTTTTGCATTTAAATAAACATACAATACCCCCCCCCAACATTACAACCCACCACCCACAGACCCCTAATCTAACCCAAACACCCCTTAAAAAAACCTAACACTAAGCCCCTGAAGATCTTCCTACCTTATCTTCACCACGCCGGGTATCACCAATCCGTCCAGAAGAGGGTCCGAAGTCTTCATCCTATCCGGCAAGAAGAGGTCCAGAAGAGGGTCCGAAGTCTTCATCCTATCCGGCAAGAAGAGGGCATCCGGACCGGTAGACATCTTCATCCAGGCGGCATCTTCTATTTTCTTCAATCTGGCGCGGAGCGGGACCATCTTGAAGCAGCCGACGCGGATCCATCCTCTTCTAACGACGTCCTAAGTCCGAACGAAGGTTCCTTTAAGGGACGTCATCCAAGATGGCGTCCCTCGAATTCCGATTGGCTGATAGGATTCTATCAGCCAATCGGAATTAAGGTAGGAAAAATCTGATTGGCTGATGGAATCAGCCAATCAGATTCAATTTCAATCCGATTGGCTGATCCAATCAGCCAATCAGATTGAGCTTGCATTCTATTGGCTGTTCCAATCTCTGTATATTTCCTCCCTCTTTGTCTCTGTATCTCTCCCCCCCCTCTCTGTATCTCTCCTCCTCTCTGTCTTTGTATCTCTCCCCCTTCTCTGTCTTTATCTCTCCCCCCTCTCTGTCTCTGTATCGCTCACCCCTCTCTGTCTCTGTATCTCTCCCCCCCTGTCTTTGTATCTCTCCCCACTCTTTGTCTCTCTCTCCCCTCTCTGTCTTTGTCTCTGTATCTCTCCCCCTTCTCTGTCTTTATCTCTCCCCCTCTCTGTCTCTGTATCGCTCACCCCTCTCTGTCTCTGTATCTCTCCCCCCCTGTCTTTGTATCTCTCCCCACTCTTTGTCTCTCTCTCCCCTCTCTGTCTTTGTCTCTGTATCTCTCCCCCCTCTCTGTCTCTGTATCTCTCCCGGTCTGTCTTTGTATCTCTCCCCCTCTCTGTCTTTGTATCTCTCCCCCTCTCTGTCTTTGTATCTCTCCCCCCTCTCTGTCTTTGTATCTCTCCCCCCTCTCTGTCTTTGTATCTCTCCCCACTCTCTGTCTCTGTATCTCCCCCCCTCTCTGTCTTTGTATCTCTCCCCCCTCTCTGTCTCTGTATCTCTCCCCGTCTGTCTTTGTATCTCTCCCCCCTCTTTGTCTTTGTATCTCTCCCCCTCTCTGTCTCTGTATCTCTCCCCCTCTCTGTCTCTGTATCTCTCCCCCCTCTCTGTCTCTGTATCTCTCCCCCTCCCTGCAGCTCTCCCCCTCTCTGTCTCTGTATCTCTCCCCCTCTCTGTCTCTGTATCTCTGCCCCTCTCTGTCTCTGTATCTCTCCCCCCTCTCTGCAGCTCTTCCCCTCTCTGTATCTCTCGCTGACTCCCCCCTCTCTGTCTCTGTATTTCTCCCCGACTCCCCCCTCTCTGTCTCCGTATCTCTCCCCCCTCTCTGTATCTCTCTCCCTCTCTGTCTCTGTATCTCCCCCCTGTTATTGCATCCCTCCCCCTCGCTGTCTCTGTATCTCTCCCCCCTCTCTGTATCTCTGTGTGTTTGTATCTCTCTCCCTCTTCCCCTATGTCTCTCTCTCTCCCCCCCTCTGTATCTTACTCTCCCCCTCTCTATATCTCTCTCTCCCCCCTCTTTGTTGCTCTCTCTCTGTGTCTATCTCCCACTCTATCTCTCTCTCACCCTTCTCTCTATGTCTCTCTCTCTCTCTCTTCCCCCCCTCTCTCTCTCTCTCTCTCTCCCTCCCCCTCTCTCTCTCTCTCTTCCCCCCCCCCTCTCTCTCTCTCTCTCTTCCCCCCCCTCTCTCTCTCTCTCTCTCTCTCTCTCTTCCCCCCCCCCTCTCTCTCTCTCTCTCTCTCTCTCCCCTCTCTCTCCCCCCCTTTCCCCGTCTGTCTCTCTATCCCCCCCTCTATCTATCTCTTTTTCCCCCTCTCTGTTGCTCTCTCTCTGTGTCTCTCTCTCTCTCTCCCCTCTCTCTATGTCTCTCTATGTCTCTCTGTGTATCTCTCTCTTTCTCTTTCTATGTTTGGTGTGTGTGCTTATGAGCGTATCTATGTGTGGTGTGCGTGGGAAGTTATATAAAAATAGGGAAGGAGTGGGCTGCTTTGCTTTAAAATGCCCGGGCCTATTTTTGGTCCCAGTCCGGCCCTGTGATTCACTGTAGCGATCATGTCCGCCAGACATCGATAAATGCTGACAGCGTACGCTTTCGGCATTTATCATTGCACATGCAGTTCTGGCGAGCTGCTTGTGCAATGCCTTCCCCTGCAGATTTGCGGCCAGGGGGAGTCAATCAAACCGATCGTATTCGATCAGGCGGATTGATGTCCGCCGCCTCAGAGGAAGCATATGAGTTAAGGAGTAGCGGTCTTAAGACCGCTGCTTCTTAACTCCTGTATCCAGCGAGCCTGAAGGCTCGTGCGGAAACAGGGGTATACGGCCCCATTTGGGCCGCGATAAATTGGCCCCCATGCCTCTAACAGCGCTGGACTTTAACGCCGTTAGGACAGCATCGAACGTCCTACCTAATATGGCATCCTGCAGCCCAAGGATGCCACTAGAAATTGTGGGGCCCCTGACTCAGCCAGTTTTCAAGCCCCCCCCCAGCAACTGCCCACCCCCCCCAACAGAATAGCTTAGAAAGAGATAAAAGTATTAGGAGATGTTTTGATTACTTTTTAAATAATTATTATCTAAAAGCACTCACGTTGTTCCATATTGTCAAAAATAAAAATGGCAGTTAATTAATAAGGATTTAAATTATAAGTCCCACAAGATTTAAAACTTAGAAAAATATTTAAAACAAGAGGTTAGCAGCACCTCAACTGCGTGATAATATTATTCGAGGATCTCTAAAACCATCCATAGCTCTGTATTATAATTTATGTTTACCGGCTCCTTACCGCGCATCCCTGGCAACTGGTATTTGTTTAGCCCTAGTTTAGTCAATGTGACTGAGACATTTGCATACAGCTGCAACTGGCATATGTCTCTGGCAGAACAGGTTTGTTATACAACTCTGGGAAAAGAGGCAGGGACGAGCGGTGAGGGTGCCTTTTGAGTACAATTAACACTCCTACTAACATTACCAGCTCATACTCTAGCAAACTTCTGGTGCTAAGAAAAATTATCAACAGCAAGCTTTCTTTTTATGGTAGCATCACAATCAAGCCACAAAGTAAATCATCCTCATAACATTGTTTTGTCTGTCCGTACATGCAGTTAAGCAGGAACACTAGTTGGATTCCTAATTCAGCAGCCCCAGTACTATTAACCATTTTTCTAATAATACCCCATTATAAGTAACCATTTTCCCAACTTCTCTACTGTTAATAACCTATCATATGCAGGCCCTTAATAATTTAGTGTACCATTCACATTAACCCTCACTTCTCATCAACAATTAAACCTGACAGTGTTATATTCAAGGAAGTAGGGTGGCTGGAATATGAAAATAATAGATGCATTAATCAAGTATATAGAAAAGAGAAAAATAGACTCTCAATAAAAAAAGGCTTATTTTTTAAAGTCAAGAAGAATTTTGAAGATCAACTTATATAAATCATTTGGCTATAGAGGACAGAGAGTTTTATTCACTTTACACTAGCAGGTACATTTTCAATAAGAAACTAAACTATGTCATTTTGAAAGATAAATTACAAACCTTCATTTTTGTTAAACAAATAGAGTTGCACCCAAAGCCAGTTATGAATAGAATTTAATAAATACGACAGTCAAGAATATAGTATTACTGGAACATTTACTGTCATATTTTTCAGTTCACAATGCACTCTATAGATAAAGTCTTTTATTTACAGAGTAGATAGATCACTTGTAACTGGAGACTTCATTTTTATGACAAAAAGAAAGAAGAAAAAAATAGGTAAATTCTGTTCAAATACTTCTATAATCTATTAATCACTGCGCAATTTCACCTTGACAGATGTGAATAAATATATTTAAATTCATATACAATCTCACACAACACATATTTCAGAGATGTGTTCCTTATTAATTTTCCAGTAAAATATTTACCATAGCATCATATTAGCTATAGTAAGATTTACCCTGAATAAAAAAAAATGTTTTAATCACAATAGGGTTTCTCCAAAACTAACGCCTAGATTTAGAGTTGGGCGGTAGCAGTGAAAACCAGCGTTAGAGGCTCCTAACGCTGGTTTTTACCGCCCGCTGGTATTTGGAGTCAGTCATTAAAGGGTCTAATGCTCACTTTCCAGCCGCAACTTTTCTATACCGCAGATCCCCCTACGCCATTTGCGTATCCTATCTTTTCAATGGGATATTTCTAACGCCGGTATTTAGAGTCGTGGCTGCAGTGAGCGTTAGAAATCTAACGACAAAACTCCAGCCGCAGAAAAAAAACAGGAGTTAAGAGCTTTTTGGGCTAACGCCGGTTCATAAAGCTCTTAACTACTGTGCTCTAAAGTACACTAACACCCATAAACTACCTATGTACCCCTAAACCGAGATCCCCCCACATCGCTGCCACTCGATTAAAATTTTTAACCCCTAATCTGCCGCTCCGTATACCACCGCCATCTACGTTATCCCTATGAACCCCTAATCTGCTGCCCCTAACACCGCCGACCCCTATATTTATTAACCCCTAATCTGCCCCCCACAACGTCGCCGCTACCTACCTACACTTATTAACCCCTAATCTGCCGACCGCATCTCACCGCTACTATAATAAAGTTATGAACCCCTAATCCGCCTCACTAACCCTATAAGAAATAGTATTAACCCCTAATCTGCCCTCCCTAACATCGCCGACACCTAACTTCAATTATTAACCCCTAATCTGACGACCGGAGCTCACCGCTACTATAATAAATGTATTAACCCCTAAAGCTAAGTCTAACCCTAACACTAACACCCCCCTAAATTAAATATAATTTTATTCTAACGAAATAAATTAACTCTTATTAAATAAATTAATCCTATTTAAATCTAAATACTTACCTGTAAAATAAACCCTAATATAGCTACAATATAAATTATAATTATATTGTAGCTATTTTAGGATTAATATTTATTTTACAGGCAACTTTGTATTTATTTTAACCAGGTACAATAGCTATTAAATAGTTAAGAACTATTTAATAGTTAACTAGTTAAAATAAGTACAAAATTACCTGTAAAATAAATCCTAACCTAAGTTACAATTAAACCTAACACTACACTATCAATAAATAAATTAAATAAAATACCTACAATTACCTACAATTAAACCTAACACTACACTATCAATACATTAATTAAATACAATTCCTACAAATAAATACAATTAAATAAACTAACTAAAGTACAAAAAATAAAAAAGAACTAAGTTACAAAAAATTAAAAAATATTTACAAACATTAGAAAAATATTACAACAATTTTAAACTAATTACACCTACTCTAAGCCCCCTAATAAAATAACAAAGACCCCCAAAATAAAAAAATGCCCTACCCTATTCTAAATTAAAGAAGTTCAAAGCTCTTTTACCTTACCAGCCCTGAAAAGGGCCATTTGCGGGGCATGCCCCAAAAAATTCAGCTCTTTTGCCTGTATAAAAAACATACAATACGCCCCCCAACATTACAACCCACCACCCACATACCCCTAATCTAACCCAAACCCCCCTTAAATAAACCTAACACTAAGCCCCTGAAGATCTTCCTACCTTATCTTCACCACGCCGGGTTCACAGATCGATCCAGAAGAGCTCCTCCGATGTCTTGATCCAAGCCCAAGCGGGGGGCTGAAGATGTCCATGATCCGACTGAAGTCTTCATCCAAGCGGGAGCTGAAGAGGTCCATGATCCGGCTGAAGTCTTCATCCAAGCGGGAGCTGAAGAGGTCCATGATCCGGCTGAAGTTTTCTATCAAGCGGGAGCTGAAAAGGTCCATGATCCGGCTGAAGTCTTCTATCAAGCGGCATCTTCAATCTTCTTTCTTCCGGATCCATGTTCATCCCGCCGACGCGGAACATCCATCTTCACCGACGACTTCCCGACGAATGACGGTTCCTTTAAGGGACGTCATCCAAGATGGCGTCCCTCGAATTCCGATTGGCTGATAGGATAGGATAGGTAGGAAAATTCTGATTGGCTTATGGAATCAGCCAATCAGAATCAAGTTCAATCCGATTGGCTGATCCGATCAGCCAATCAGATTGAGCTCGCATTCTATTGGCTGTTACGATCAGCCAATAGAATGCAAGCTCAATCTGATTGGCTGATCCAATCAGCCAATCGGATTTAACTTGATTCTGATTGGCTGATTCCATCAGCCAATAAGAATTTTCCTACCTTAATTCCGATTGGCTGATAGAATCCTATCAGCCAATCGGAATTCGAGGGACGCCATCTTGGATGACGTCCTTTAAAGGAACCGTCATTCGTCGGGAAGTCGTCGGTGAAGATGGATGTTCCGCGTCGGCGAGATGAACATGGATCCAGAAGAAAGAAGATTGAAGATGCCGCTTGATAGAAGACTTCAGCCGGATCATGGACCTCTTCAGCTCCCGCTTGATAGAAGACTTCAGCCGGATCATGGACCTCTTCAGCTCCCGCTTGGATGAAGACTTCAGTCGGATCATGGACATCTTCAGCCCCCCGCTTGGGCTTGGATCAAGACATCGGAGGAGCTCTTCTGGATCGATCGGTGAACCCGGCGTGGTGAAGATAAGGTAGGAAGATCTTCAGGGGCTTAGTGTTAGGTTTATTTAAGGGGGGTTTTGGTTAGATTAGGGGTATGTGGGTGGTGGGTTGTAATGTTGGGGGGGGGTATTGTATGTTTTTTTTTACAGGCAAAAGAGCTGAATTTTTTGGGGCATGCCCCGCAAATGGCCCTTTTCAGGGCTGGTAAGGTAAAAGAGCTTTGAACTTCTTTAATTTAGAATAGGGTAGGGCATTTTTTTATTTTGGGGGTCTTTGTTATTTTATTAGGGGGCTTAGAGTAGGTGTAATTAGTTTAAAATTGTTGTAATATTTTTCTAATGTTTGTAAATATTTTTTAAATTTTTGTAACTTAGTTCTTTTTTATTTTTTGTACTTTAGTTAGTTTATTTAATTGTAGTTATTTGTAGGTATTGTATTTAATTAATTTATTGATAGTGTAGTGTTAGGTTTAATTGTAGATAATTGTAGGTAGTTTATTTAATTTATTTATTGATAGTGTAGTGTTAGGTTTAATTGTAACTTAGGTTAGGATTTATTTTACAGGTAATTTTGTACTTATTTTAACTAGGTAACTATTAAATAGCTATTAACTATTTAATAGCTATTGTACCTGGTTAAAATAAATACAAAGTTGCCTGTAAAATAAATATTAATCCTAAAATAGCTACAATATAATTATAATTTATATTGTAGCTATATTAGGGTTTATTTTACAGGTAAGTATTTAGATTTAAATAGGATTAATTTATTTAATAAGAGTTAATTTATTTTGTTAGAATAAAATTATATTTAATTTAGGGGGGTGTTAGTGTTAGGGTTAGACTTAGCTTTAGGGGTTAATACATTTATTATAGTAGCGGTGAGCTCCGGTCGTCAGATTAGGGGTTAATAATTGAAGTTAGGTGTCGGCTATGTTAGGGAGGA
This sequence comes from Bombina bombina, assembly GCF_027579735.1. Lineage (NCBI taxonomy): Eukaryota > Metazoa > Chordata > Amphibia > Anura > Bombinatoridae > Bombina > Bombina bombina. The sequence goes on from NC_069509.1 coordinate 95,756,653, forward strand.
CAGATTAGGGGTTAATACTATTTCTTATAGGGTTATTGAGGCGGGAGTGAGGCGGATTAGGGGTTAATAACTTTATTATAGTAGCGGTGAGATGCGGTCGGCAGATTAGGGGTTAATTATTGTAGGTAGCTGGCGGCGACGTTGTGGGGGGCAGATAAGGGGTTAATAAATATAATATAGGGGTCGGCGGTGTTAGGGGCAGCAGATTAAGGGTACATAGGGATAATGTAGGTTGCGGCAGTGTACGGAGCGGCAGATTAGGGGTTAATAATAATATGCAGGTGTCAGCGATAGCGGCGGCGGCAGATTAGGGTTTAATAAGTGTAAGGTTAGGGGTGTTTAGACTCGGGGTACATGTTAGGGTGTTAGGTGCAGACTTAGGAAGTGTTTCCCCATAGGAAACAATGGGGCCGCGTTAGGAGCTGAACGCTGCTTTTTTGCAGGTGTTAGGTTTTTTTTCAGCTCAAACAGCCCCATTGTTTACTATGGGGAAATCGTGCACGAGCACGTTTTTGAAGCTGGCCGCGTCCGTAAGCACCGCTGGTAATCGAGAGTTGAAGTGGCGGCTAAATATGCCTCTACTCTCCTTTTTTTGGAGCTAACGCAGCCATTCTGTGAACTCTAAATACCAGCGGTATTTAAAAGGTCGCGGCCAGAAAAAAGCCATGCGTAGCTAACGACCCTCCTTCTAACGCAAAACTCCAAATCTAGGCCATAAGTTAATTGTTCTAAAATGCTCACAGAGGCTGTAAGGTTAAACTATGTGTTATGTCTGAATGGTAACCAAAATGTCAAAGGAATAAAAAATTCCCCAAATAATTAATAAACCAATCTAGAGTGATTTTAAATATGGATGTCCTAAGTAAGCTCCTTCAGCACTCGCTCACAGAGTCCCATGCTAATCCCTAAGTAAAGTTATATACCGGCTGCGGCGATCCAGCGCCGGTTAAGTAAAATTTAGGCTAGGGCAAAGATGCAGTTAGGCAGCAGTGCAGTGGTGGTTACTACGGTGCCTCTACCTGATGTCTGATGATCCAGTCTCCAGGGGCTGTCAACTAGTGCGTGCCCTGCAGTGTGATGTGACAGTGTGTGTACACAGTGCCTGGGTGGTAAAGTCCCGCGCAGCAGCACATGTTATTGTCCCCGCACCTTCTCCCCGCCTCCTAAACAATCAAAATTACTTATTGCAGAGTTTGCTGGGGCCCGGGGAAGCAGCCCTCCTGTCATGGTCCTGGGGGGCAAAATTTGATTTTTTTCTGTTCAGCTGATTTTCCGCCACCCAGACATCAGCCAGAGTCTCGGGCCGAGGGTGGGTGGGGCTTGGAGTGACATCATCATAGGCACTACCAGGCCCTGAATAAATTAATTTCTTTCATATTGGCAAGAGTCCATGAGCTAGTGACGTATGGGATATACATTCCTACCAGGAGGGGCAAAGTTTCCCAAACCTCAAAATGCCTATAAATACACCCCCACCACACCCACAATTCAGTTTAACGAATAGCCAAGAAGTGGGGTGATAAGAAAGGTTCGAAAGCATCAACAAGGAATTGGAATAATTGTGCTTTATACAAAAAAATCATAACCACCATAAAAAGGGTGGGTCTCATGGACTCTTGCCAATATGAAAGAAATGAATTTATCAGGTAAATTCTTACATAAATTATGTTTTTATTTCATGTAATTGGCAAGAGTCCATGAGCTAGTGACGTATGGAATAGCTCAATACCCCAAGGATGTGGCACTCCACACAAGAGTCACTAGAGAGGGAGGGATAAAAATAAAGACAGCCAATTCCGCTTGAAAAATAATCCACAACCCAAATCAAAAGTTTTAATCTTATAATGAAAAAAACTGAAATTATAAGCAGAAGAATTAAACTGAAACAGCTGCCTGAAGTACATTTCTAGCAAAAACTGCTTCTGAAGAAGAAAAAACATCAAAATGGTAGAAGTTTAGTAAAAGTACGCAAAGAAGACCAAGTTGCTGCTTTGCAAATTGATCAACAGAAGCTTCATTCCTAAAAGTCCAGGAAGTAGAAACTGACCTAGTAGAATGAGCCGTTATCCTCTGAGGCGGGGATTTTACCCGACTCCAAATAAGCATGATGAATCAAAAAGCTGTTAACCAAGAAGCCAAAGAAATGGCAGAAGCTTCTGACCTTTCTAGAACCAGAAAAGATAACAAATTAGACTAGAAGTCTTTCTGAAATCTTTAGTAGCTTCAACATAATATTTCAAAGCTCTATACCACATCCAAAAATGCTAAAGATCTCTCCAGAGAATTCTTAGGATTAGGACAAATGAAAGGGACAACAATTTCTCTAACTAATGTTGTTGGAATTCACAACCTAGATAAAATGTAAATGAAGTCCACAAGAGCGCCTTATCCTGATGAAAAATCAGAAAAGGAGACTAACAAGAAAGAGCAGATAATTTCAGAAACTCTTCTAGCAGAAGAGATGGCCAAAAGGAACAATACTTTACAAGAAAGTAACTTTAATGTCCAGAGAATGCATAGGCTCAAACGGAGGAGCCTATAAAGCTTTCAAAACCAATAAAGACTCCAAGGAGGAGAGATTGATTTAATGACAGGCTTAATACGAACAAAGCCTGTACAAAACAATGAATATCAGGAAGATTAGCAATTTTTCTGTGAAACAGAATGGAAAGAGCAGAGATTTGTCCTTTCAAGGAACTTGCAGACAAACCCTTATCTAAACCATCCTGAAGAAACTGTAAAATTCTAGGAATTCTAAAAGAATGCCAAGAAAATTTTTGAGAAGAACACCATGAAATGTAAGTCTTCCGAACTCAATAATAAATCTTTCTAGAAACAGATTTACGAGCCTGCAACATAGTATTAATCACTGAGTCAGAGAAACCTCTATGACTGAGCACTAAGCGTTCAATCTCCATACCTTCAAATTTAATGATTTGAGATCCTGATGGAAAAATGGGCCTTGAGATAGAAGGTCTGGCCTTAATGGAAGTCGCCAAGGTTGGCAACTGGACAGCCGAACAAGATCCGCATACCAAAACCTGTGTGGCCATGCTGGAGCCACCAGCAGTACAAACGAACGCTCCATTATGATTTTGGAAATCACTCTTGGAAGAAGAACTAGAGGCGGGAAAGAAATATAAGCAGGTTGATAACTCCAAGGAAGTGTCAACGCATCCACTGCTTCCGCCCTGAGGATCCCTGGACTGGACAAATCCCTGGGAAGTTTCCTGTTTAGATGAGAAGCCATCAGATCTATTTCTGGAAGCCCCCACATCTGAACAATATGAAAAAACACATCTGGGTGAAGAGACCACTCTCCCGGATGTAAAGTCTGGGCGACTGAGATAATCCGCTTCCCAATTGTCTATACCTGGGATATGGACCGCAGAAATTAAGACAGGAGCTGATTCCACCAAGCAAGTATCGAGATAATTCTTTCATAGCTTGAAGACTGTGAGTCCCCACCCTTGAATTGATTGACATATGCCATGGTTGTGACATTGTCTGTCTGAAACAAATAAACGGTTCTCTCTTCAGAAGAGGCCAAAACTGAAGAGCTCTGAGAATCGCACGGAGTTCCAAAAATATTGATTGGTAATCTCGCTCTTGAGATTTCCAAACCCCCCTGCCCTGTCAGAGATCCCAGACAGCTCCCCAACCTGAAAGACTCGCATCTGTTGTGATCACAGTCCAGGTTGGCCGAACAAAAGAGGCCCCTTGAACTAAACAATGGTGATCTAACCACCAAGTCAGAGATAGTCGAACATTGGGACTTTTAAGGATATTAATTAGTGATATCCTTTTGTATAATCCCTGCACCATTGATTCAGCATACAAAGCTGAAGAGGTCTCATGTGAAAACGAGCAAAAGGGATCGCGCCCGATGCTGCAGTCATGAGACCTTAAAACCTCCATGCACATAGTACTGAAGGGAATGATTGAAACTGAAGGTTCCGACAAGCTGCATCCAATTTCAGACGTCTCTTGTCTGTTAGAGACAAAATCATGGATACTGAATCTATTTGGAAACCTAAAAAGGTTACCCTTGTCTGAAGTGTCCAAAGAACTTTTTGGTAAATTGATCCCTCCAACCATGTTTTTGAAGAAACAACACTAGTTTGTTCGTGTGAGATTCTGCAGAACGTAAAGATGAGCAAGTACCAAGATATCGTCCAAATAAGGAAACACCGCAATACCCCGCTCTCTAATTACAGAGAGAAGGGCACAGAGAACCTTTGAAAAGATCCTTGGAGCTGTCGCTAGGCCAAAAGGAAGAGCAACAAATTGGTAATGCTTGTCTAGAAAAGAGAATCTCAGGAACAGATGGTTGATCTGGATGAATCGGAATATGAAGATATGCATCCTGTAGGTTAATTGCTGGACATATAATGCCCTTGCTGAACAAAAGGCAGAATAGTCCTTATACTCACCATTTTGAATGTTGGATATTCTCACATAATGGTTCAAAATTTTTAGATCCAGAACTGGTCTGAAAAAATTCTCCTTCTTTGGGACAATGAACAGTCTTTGAATAAAACCCCCAGACCCCGTTCCTGAACAGGAAACTGGCACAATTACCCCAGATACCTCAGGTCTGAAACACACTTCAGGAAAGCCTGAGCTTTTTCTGGGTTCACAGGAATGTGTGAGAAAAAGAAACTTCTCACAGGCGGTCTTATTTTGAAACCTATTCTGTACCCTTGAGAAACAATGTTCTGAATCAATGATTTGGATTGAATTGATCCAAACATCCTTGAAGAATTTTAGTCTGCCCCCCTACCAGCTGAGCTGGAATGAGGGTCCGCACCTTCATGTGGACTTGGGGGCTGATTTAGATCTTTTAAATGGCTTGGATTTATTCCAGATGAAGAAGGCTTCAATTGGAAACCGTTACCTTAGGGGAAGGATCAGGTTTCTGTTCTTATTTTGTCGAAAGGAACGAAAATGCGTTAGCAGCCTTAAATTTACCCTTAGATTTTTTTATCTCCTGAGCCAAAAAAGCTCCCTTCCCCCAGTGACAGTAATAATCGAATCCAACTGAGAACCAACTAATTTATTACCTTGGAAAGAGAGAGATAGCAACGTTGATTTAGAAGTCATATCAGCATTCCAAGATATAAGCCATAAAGCTCTTCTAGCTAATATAGCTAAAGACATATATCTGAAATCAATTCTGATTATATCAAAAATGGCATCACAAATGAAATTATTAGCATGTTGAATTAACTTAACAATGCTATACACATTATGATCTGATACTTGTTGCGCTAGGGTTTCCAACCAAAAAGTTGAAGCAGCTGCAACATCAGCCAAAGAAATAGCAGGCCTAAGAAGATGACCTGAACATAAATAAGCCTTCCTTAGATAAGATTCACATTTCCTATTTAAAGGATCTTTAAAAGAAGTACTATCTGCCGTAGGAATAGTAGTACGTTTAGCAAGAGTAGAGATGGCCCCATCAACTTTGGTGATCTTTTCCAAAAACTCCAATCTATCAGACGGCAAAGGGTACAGCTTCTTAACCCTTGAAGAAGGAGTAAAAGAGGTACCCAGTCTATTCCATTCCCTAGAAATTACATCTGAAATAGCATCAGGAACTGGAAAAAAACTCTGGAATAACTACATGAGGTTTAAAAACTGAATTTAAACGTTTACTAGTTTTAATATCAAGAGGACTAGTCTCCTCCATATCTAATGCAATCAACACCTCTTTCAATAAGGAACGAATATACTCCATTTTAAATAAATATGAAGATTTGTCAGTGTCAATATCTGAGGCAGAATCTTCTGAACCAGATAGATCCTCATCAGAGATAGATAAATCAGAATGTTGTCGGTCATTTAAAAATTCATCAATTTTATGAGAAGTTTTAAAAGACCTTTTACGTTTATTAGAAGGTGATATGACAGACAAAGCCTTCTGAACAGAATTATTAACAAATTCTCTCACATTAACAGGAATATCCTGAGCATTAGATGTTGAAGGAATAACAACAGGTAATGGATTACTACTAATGGAAATATTGTCTGCATGTAAAAGTTTGTCATGACAACTATCACAAATTACACCCGGAGGTACAGTTACCACAAGTTTACAACAAATGCACTTAGCTTTGGTAGAACCGACATCAGGCAGCAGGATTCCAATAGTGGATTCTGAAACAGGAACAGATTGAGACATCTTGCAATATGTAAGAGAAAAAATAACATATAAAGCAAAATTATCAATTTCCTTATATGACAGTTTCAGGAATGGGAAAAAATGCAAACAGAATAAGCCTCTGGAAACCAGAAGCAAAAATACATGAAGACTTAAATAATGTCAAAAGTCTGGCACCAAGTATGACGCCCACAACTGACAAAATAAACTAAGACGCCGGAAATGACGAAAATACGTCAAGAAACGTAATTCTCGTGCCAAAAACGTCTCGCGCCAAGAATGACGCAATAAAATATAGCATTTTGAGCACCCGCGAGCCTAACAGCCCGCAATTTAGAGAAAAGTCAAATTGAAAATTTCAGGTAAGAAATTTTTTTATTTTTTTTTATATATATGTGCATTTCCCAAAATGAAACTGACAGTCTGCAAAAAGGAAATATACTGATAAACCTGAATCATGGCAAATATAAGTACAAACATTATATTTAGAACTTTACATATAAAGTGCCAAACCATAGCTGAGAGTGTCTTAATAAAGGAAAACATACTTACCAAAAGACACTCATCTACATAAAGTAGATAGCCAAACCAGTACTGAAACGAGAATCAGCAGAGGTAATGGTATATAAGAGTATATTGTCGATCTGAAAAGGGAGGTAGGAGATGAATCTCTACGACCGATAACAGAGAACCTATGAAATAGATCCCCGTTAGGATGACCATTGCATTCAATAGGTAATACTCCCTTCACATCCCTCTGTCATTCACTGCACTCTGAGAGGAACCGGGCTTCAGCATGCTGAGAAGCGCATATCAACGTAGAAATCTAGCACAAACTTACTTCACCACCTCCATAGGAGGCAAAGTTTGTAAAACTGAATTGTGGGTGTGGTGAGGGGTGTATTTATAGGCATTTTGAGGTTTGGGAAACTTTGCCCCTCCTGGTAGGAATGTATATCCCATACGTCACTAGCTCATGGACTCTTGCCAATTACATGAAAGAAAATACAAAAATTTAAATAAATTGTTGCTATGTCGGACTCGGCAGTGGGCCCGGGCCCCTCATCCCGGCCAGGCCCCTGACTGTTTTCACCCCTGTCACCCCCTGATGGCGACCCTGCTGTAGCCTCCCCTTTATTTCAATCTAAGCACTTGCACCCCGGACATGAAGGGGTTAAGCTATCTAATACACATATCAAAATACCTACTGAAATAATTAGAAGCTATATATTCATCACTGCTGACGTGGTTATGCAAGACATTTTATCAAATATGTAATTACCATGAAACATTACACTCCACAAACTATTTCCTAATATAAAATGTATTATTTATATATATTTTTTTTTTTTAAAAAAACACTTTATATTTTGAAGCTTTTGTTCCATGCAAATGATAGTGTCTATAAATCTAGCATAGAGTATTAAAATAAACCGTTGTGAGTTTTCTTAGAAATGTCTTTTATAGTAAGTAGCCTTTGACAGCAGAATTAGTCATCTTCATTACATGCCACGAGAGTTTACTGAATTCAAGTTAATTTCTAGTGTGTCTGTGACGTGGTGACAGCCAGGAATAGAAATTTCATTCCCAATGTTTAGAAGAGTGACAGGAAAATGAGTAAATGGTTACTTACTGTAATCTACCTCTTAACACCTTAACATATCACCAGGAAAAAACAAGATCTATTTAAACCCAATGCACTTGAAATGTAAAGGGACACTAAACCCACATTATTTTCTTTAATGATTCAGATAGAGCATGCAATTTTAAGCAACTTTCTAATTTACTTTTTACTTTTTCTTCGTTCTCTTGCTATCTTTATTTAAAAAGAAGGAATGTAAAGCTTAGGAGCTGTCCCATTTTTATTTCAGAACCTGGGTTATGCTTGCTTATTGGTTTGCTAAATTTATCCACCAATAAACAAGCACTATCCAGGGTGCTGAACCTAAAATGGGCCGGCTTCTACGCTTTACATTCCTGCTTTTCAAATAAAGATAGCAAGAAAACAAAGAAAATTTGATAAAAGGAGTAAATTAGAAATGTGTTTAAAATTGCGTGCTCTCTCTGAATCACAAAGAAAAAAAATTGGGTTTACTATTCCTTTAAGTACTTATTATTATTATTAATTCACTGACAAACTCACATGTTCTGTTTTTGTGTTATTGGTGTGACACCAACATAACAAGCTATTTTCTGACTGCCTGTTGACATCACCATTCCAACAAAAAAATAAACAAAACAGCATATTCAGTATAAAATTGTGATTTATAAACTAAATGGTTAAAGGACCAGTAAACACAATATATTTGCATAATCAACTAATGCAAGATAAAAAGACAATGCAATAGCAATTAGGGGCCAATTTATCAATGTCTGTCAGACATGATACGCTGTAGTGTATCATGTCCGACAGACATCACTGAATGCTGCCCCCTGCAGATTTGCGACCAATCAGCCACTAGCAGGGGGTGTCAATCAGCCCTCAGAGGCAGCGGACCAGTTATGGAGCAGCTTGATAATTCGGCCCCTTAGTCAAATGGGTAGTAGATGTTTTTCTGACAATTTAAAAATGTATGTCTATTTCCACTCCCCCTGTACCATGTGACAGCCATCACCCAATCACAAATGCATACACATACCATGTGATAGCCATCAGCCAATCACAAATGCATACATGTTTTATTCTGTGAATTCTTGCACATGCTCAGTAGGAGCTGGTGACTCAAGAAGCTTAAATATAAAAAGACTGTGCACATTTTGTTAATGGAAGTAAATTGGAAAGTTGTTTAAAATTGCATGCTCTGTCTGAGTAATGAAAGTTTAATTTTGACTTGAGTGTCTCTTTAACAATATATATAAATGCATTGTGACACTTTTTTGCTTATAATTAAATGTTCTTTTATTAAAGCGATATGAAACCCAAAATTTCCTTTCTTGAATCAGATAGAACATGCTATGTTAAACAACTTTCTAATTCACTGCTATTATCAATAGCAGTTTATACACATAGGGCTCCATGTACTAACAGGCAGGAGGACAGTTTCTCAACTCGCAAAGCTGTCCGCTCGCCTTCACTACATACGGCAGCGGATCTGTTGATCCGCTGGCCTGCATGTATCTTTACACACTCATCGGAGTGTGTAATACCTGCCCCTTCATTCGTGCGACTGAAGGGGCTGTCAATCACCAAGAGCGAGCGAGCTCTCTGTGATTTTCCCTCGCCACCTCAGAGGTGGTGTAAGAAGCAGCGGTCGGCTTCTTACATTGCGGGAAGCAGGCTCACATATGCGAACCTGCCCCACTAGGGCTCCGGACCAGCTTTCGCTGCTTCTACATGGAGCCCATAGATATATGCCAGGAACAGTGCAGTAATAAAAGTGCTAACATATTAGAGCATTTTTTTTTTTAAGAGTTATACATTACGGATAACAAGTTTATAAAGGGATATATTGTAGATGTGAGTACAGTTATTGTTTAGAAACATATTTGTACATCCCAGATATCCATCCTCATTTTAAACCCAATTTATAACAATGCAGACCAAGATGATTAGGAGTCACAACTAATCTTAAAATTATCAGTTTAACGATACAACATGATTAAGGTCAGGTGCTGACCGAAACATCGTTTTTGTTCTATATGATGTCTCTAATAAAATGATATTAAAGTTTACCTATTGGTGCTGTTACTTTTTACTCACTATATCGGTTTTTAAGCAGTAACCTTATGGGAGCCTCCCACAAATTCCCACGCGCCCACAGTCTGTATAAATTTGAAATAAGAAAGAAGGCGCCACCATAGTGCAAGATCAGTGGTATAAACAAACTTCAAATGCGCAAGTATAGCTGGTACTTACAAGCTCCCAGACACTTGAGAAGTGTCTGGGAGCTTGTAAGTACCAGCTATTTCCTTTTGGGAAACCAACAAAAGTTTTGAAGAAGTTGCAAGCCACCCTTTTTATGGTTATTGAGAATATATCAAACTGTAATACCATTGATACCATTGGAGAACATCCACATTCCACTATCAGCTAAGTTACTGAGTCCTTCTGGATATTATTAGTTGGTTTTGGAACTTCTATTCACTTTGCCATTCACTGTGATTTTCACTGGAATTTTTATTGATAAGTCCTGTGATCCATTCATTTATTTTATAGATTTTATACATAACCATATATGTTTTTGGCGCACTGTTCATTATTTGTTATACAGTCTGTATAAAGTATTCTTCCATCCATGGAGATTTGCTGTGAGCACCCCAAGGTACGCCGGTCTGTTGCACTGTAGTTACATTCTTTGATAGTGTTGTGGGACCCTCCGGTACCTCCAAAGCACACTCATTATACGTCGAGCCATATGGTGAAGTAGAAGCTGTCTCCGATTGTTGCGGGCTTGTTTGCTGACAGTCTGCTGCATATTGTTTAGTTTCCAGTGGAACAGCTGCAGTTATAGATATTACTTGAATAGCATATATTTTGTTCATAAAAAAATCTAGAGGGGCATTCACAATGAGCCTCTGACAAAATACCTCAAATTTGTGCCAGTGAGCGTTGGTACTATCCTGAAGCTATATGTCTCCTGCGGCAGCCATCTTAGCTGCAGTGATGGCGTCTTTTCTTAGTGATTGTTCTTGTTTGATCTTTATCCTCTTCTGCACTGAAGGTAGCGTTAAGAAGGTCTTAGCAGAGTTACTGGCGTGGTTAGTTGTAGCTGGGAACCTCGTATTACCACGGGGGTAGCGTTGACTAGGGTGGGCCGCCGCCCTAGGCCTTAAATGTCTGTGTCGGGGCTCTGGCATAAAAAATACAGCTGCTTTTGAGGTGTAGCAGCTTGCTTCGGTAGTTTGAAATGGTCATTTTCATTGTGGTATTTCTCAGCGGTTTAATAGAGTCTCAACAGGAGCTCTGAGAAGTGCGACCGTTCATGATCGCCGTGCAGACACGCCCCCCCCCCTCCAGCGCATTTTCTTTTTGCGCCTTTACAGACCTTTAATGCAGATTAAATTATCAAACACCTCATCACCTACCAAGCACATAACTAAAATAGGAAGAATAACATTACAGCAAGTACCAAAATTAGCTAGCGAGGGTTAAATTATTAACATCTGTATAGCAGGACACTACAAAGAACTCTAGTTTATATATATATAGACAGATATTACCTCATTATGTTTAACCTGCTAACTGTTGTGATGGGGCTGCTGGAATGGAAAACAATATATGTAGATCTACTGAGGATTTGTTTTTTTATGTTTTATTTGTGCTAAAACCAGGGATCAAGTCGAGCGGGAACGCATGGGAACGGAGTTCCTGCACTATTTTTACAGGAGGAACTAAGGATAGTGAAATCCTCTAGTAACGGGCAGTAACACTTCCTACAATACACTAAATGCAAGTCTTTCAGTGGTCCTGCTGTGTGCTCACCCCGCACTGTGTGTAACACATGGTGCTTACATTACTGTGTGACTTGCTCTGGGGTTATTTAGCTCCCCTTAGCAGAAATATGACTATTGCACCTTAAAGGGACACTGAACCCAAATGTTTTCTTTCGTGATTCAGATAGAGCATGCAATTTTAAGCAACTTTCTAATTTACTCCTATTATCAATTTTTCTTCATTCTCTTGCTATCTTTATTTGCATCTAAGTTATTTTTTGGTTCAGCACTTGTTTATTGGTCGATTAAATCAATGCACCAATCAGTAAGAATAACCCAGGTTGTTCACCAAAAATGGGCCGGCATCTAAACTTACATTCTTGCTTTTCAAATAAAGACACCAAGAAAATGAAGAAAATTTGATAATAGGAGTAAATTAGAAAGTTGCTTAAAATTGCATGCTCTATCTGAATCATGAAAGAAAAAAATTGGGTTCAGTGTCCCTTTAAATGGGTGAGACTCTGTGACAAAGGAGGATTCTTAGGCCCAAAGGCAACCATTCAACCCTTCATTGAAGTTAATTTGCTTTCATTAACCAAAGTGTATAGATTATATACATACAAATACAGTGTGTGTGTATGTGTGTATATATATATATATATATATATATATATATATATCCCTATACATATATACAGTTGTATGCAAAAGTTTAGGCACCCCTGACAATTTCCATGCTTTTCATTTATAAATAATTGGGTGTTTGGATCAGCAATTTCATTTTGATCTATCAAATAACTGAAGGACACAGTAATATTTCAGTAGTGAAATGAGGTTTATTGGATTAACAGAAAATGTGCAATATGCATCAAAATGAAATTAGACAGGTGCATAAATTTGGGCACCCTTGTCATTTTGTTGATTTGAATACCTGTAACTACCTAGCACTGATTAATTGGAACACACAATTGGTTTAGTGAGCCCATTAAGCCTTGAACTTCATAGACAGGTGCATCCAATCATGAGAAAAGATATTTAAGATGGCCAATTGCAAGTTGTTGTTCTCTTTGACTCTCCTCTGAAGAGTGGCAACATGGGGGCCTCAAAACAACTCTCAAATGACCTGAAAACAAAGATTGTTCAACATTATGGTTTAGGGGAAGGCTACAAAAAGCTATCACAGAGATTTAAGCTGTCAGTGTCCACTGTGAGGAACATAGTGAGGAAATGGAAGACCACAGGCACAGTTCTTGTTAAGGCCAGAAGTGGCAGGCCAAGTAAAATATCGGAGAGGCAAAGGCAAAGGATGGTGAGAACGGTCAAAACAGCCCACAGACCACCTCCAAAGACCTACAACATAATCTTGCTGCAGATGGTGTCACTGTGCATCGTTCAACAATTCAGCGCACTTTGCACAAGGAGAAGCTGTATGGGAGCGTGATGCAGAAGAAGCTTTTTCTGCACACACGCCACAAACAAACGCACATTTTCCACTTCTTTATTAGAGTTTGAAAACTGCTGATGTGCATTCTCAATTCATTGGATATCTTTTTATATCCCTTTCCTGTTTTATATAGTTCAACTACCTTTTTCCCGCAGATCCTTTGACAATTCATTTGCTTTCCCCATGACTCAGAATCCAGAATCGTCAGTGCAGCAGTGGATGAAAGATGCAAGGGTCTGTTAGGAGTCCAGAAACTTATTGACCTTTTATACACACACACTAATTACAAGCAAACAGATCACAGGTGATGATGGTTACCTTTAATAGCCATTCAAACCCCTTTGTGTCAACTTGTGTATCATGTTATCAGGCCAAAATCACCAGGGTATGTAAACTTTTAATCAGGGTAGTTTCTGTTGTCATTATGATTTAAAAAGAGTAAACACAGTTGATTGATAATAAATGGCTTCAGCCAAACACTAACCATGAGTGAAAGAAAAGTTTTTGTGTTATCATTCATATTCTCTGAAAAATGGCCAAGAAATCATAAATTCTGCCAGGGTATGAACTTATGAACACAAATGTATGTATGTATTATGTATGTATGTATATATTATGTGTGTGTGTGTGTATATATATATATATATATATATATATATATATATATATATATATATATATATATATAAAACAATATTACTTGTGAAGAAGGGTGGAAGTCTTGGTGAGTTCCCACACTTTTTAGTGTAGGACTTGACCCCTGGCTTAAACACTATTGAAAGTTTCACAAGCAGAAGGCATTTTATGGGGTATTTTTTATTTTTTATTTATTCATTTTTATTATCATTATTTAGCAGCATGGTACAAAAGGATGTCATTGTTGATACAAAAGTTTAAACAGAAACAAAAGAGGGAGAAACCATCAGTCTCCAAAAGAAAGGAGAACGAACTCCCATATAGTAAAATGAAATAGTAGAGCTAGACTGTCCATGATAAGTCCATTTGAAAACAGTAACCCCACTCCATATAAATGCATGGTGATTGACAATGACACCAATGTACAAAACATAACTCAAACAACAACAAAACTATGCCAAAATTTCTTAATTTAAGATCACTTTGTATATATTCTACACATCTAGTGGTATCCCTCGACTTTGTATTTAACTATCAACCTTTGAGAGAAGTGCTAAGCTAAAGAGGTCATTATTAGAGTATCAGGCAGGGGTGGGACCACGTCAGCCATACCTCTCTAAGATAACACTAGGCCTGTCATTCCTCCTAGGTCACTCCTGTAACTTGTGTAAAGCTCCCCCCTTCTATCCTCAGATCATTTTGGATTTCATCCCAGATTAATTTTAAATCATGGAAGAATTCTAACCTATTCGATTTAAAGAAACCGTATTCTTCCATTCTCAAGGTATCTGTCATGTGAGAGTGCCAGTCCTTTAGGGTCGGGCAGATTTGAGATTTCCAGAGCCTAGCGACTAAGGACCTAGCAGAATTCAATGCCAACTGAATTAGTTGTGTTCTTAATTTACATTTACATTTAGGTAACAGATTCAGTAGGGCCGTTGTCGGGTCTAGCTGATAGGAATCCCCCCGCCCCATTATGACTTGTAGGATATTCTGTATGCCCTGCCAAAAAGGTGACAATTTAGGACATGCCCACCATATGTGTGTCATCGTCCCCCTTTCCCCACAACCCCTCCAACAAAGGTCCGACGAGGCAGGGAAAATGCATTTAAGTCTGGTAGGTGTCAAGTACCACCTAGTCAGGAGTTTGTAATTTGTCTCTAAAAATCTAGCTGAGGATGAAGATTTTCTTGTATTATTAAAAATTTTAACCCACTCTGCTTCTGTGATAGTCTTATTCAATTCCCTATGCCAGCATTCTATATAATCAGGAAGTTTCGAGCTCTGTGCATTAACTAGGAGTCTCTTAGCCCATGATAAGGTGTGATGTGCTGAACTTGTCATAGCGCATGTCTGTTCAAAGGGTGTGAGATTTCTTGTAAGTGACTGTTTGAGAGGGTGGGTATGGATAAAATGGTGAACTTGGTTATATTTTAGCCACCTAACAAAAACTCCACCTAGGATGTCTGTAAGGTCTAACCTGTTTTTGAGTTTGCCCTTACTGAGTAAATTAAATAGGGGAACCGTGTAACCCATCTCCCAATTATTCAGGTTATTCCTGTCAAACATTACCCCCCCTAATAGCTCAGCATTCGGGGAAATTGGGGACATGGGTGATCTGAGTGTTGATATTCCTGGGAATCTCTTTATCAAAGTGTCCCATAATTCGAACACATGGTGTAAAAGTGGGTATGCCTTCAACCATGGGGGTCGATTCTGCCCTGCTATCCAACATAAAGCTCCCGGAGAGGGGGAGTGAAGTATATGTGAATCTATTGGAATCCAAGCCTTAGAGTCCCTATTTCTGTGCCACTCTATGATTCTCTGTAAGCCTGTGGCATAATAATAGGTTTCTATCTTAGGCAGACCCAACCCTCCCTCTCTGGCTGACCTGTACATAGTTGCTTTCTTAACTCTGGGTTTTATGCTACCCCAAACGAAGGAATCTAAAACATGTTGTATCTGAGTAAGGAGGCCCTGTGGTAGGGTGATAGGGACAGCTTGAATCGCGTACAGCAATCTAGGGAGTACATTCATTTTCAAAATTTGGAGTCTACCCCACCATGAAAAGGGACGGTCCTTCCAAGTCTTTAAATCTGTTGATATAGTATTAAGTAGATTAGTGAAGTTAAGCTCCAGGAGGGCTTTCATGTTTGGAGCAAGATACATCCCCAAATATTTGATCGCTTGTGGTTGGTGTTTAAGAGTGCAGGACTGTAACAGGGTCTGAAATTCTTGAGGTGGGAGGGAGATATTTAAGATTTCTGACTTTTGTTCATTAATCCTGAAATTGGAAAAGTCACCAAATTGTTTGAGAACTTTCAGGACCTCAGGGACAGATGTCTGGGGTGATGATAATGTGAACAGGACATCGTCTGCATATAGCGAGAGTTTACAATCTAAAGGGCCTACTTTAATGCCGGAAACCAGCGGATTATTTCTTATTTTCTGTGCTAAGACTTCCATGCTGATTATGAATAAGATAGGGGAAAGCGGACAACCCTGCCTTGTGCCATTGTGGATAATGAAGGGATCGGACATCATATTATTTACTCTAACCCTTGCTGATGGTGCATGATAAAGGCTCTGAATTCTACAAAGCATACCCTCCCCCAGACCCACCTCTCTAAGTGTAGCAAATAAAAAATCCCAGTTTAGGCGATCAAACGCTTTCTCAGCGTCTGTGGAAATAACCACCATATCCGTGTTTGTATGTTTAGCATGATCTATTAATTGAAGTGATCTGATGGTGTTATCCCTGGCCTCTCGACCAGGCACAAAGCCAGCCTGATCAGAGTGGATAATCTGTGGGAGTATTCGGTTCAACCTATTAGCCAGTATTTTTGTAAAGATTTTTAAATCAGTGTTCAATAAAGAGATGGGCCTGTAATTACCAGGATGCGTGGGGGGTTTACCTGGTTTGGGAATAACTGAAATCTGGGCTTCTAAGTATTCCGGGGGGAGATGTCCTTCCTTATCTATATACCTATATAAATCTAATAGATGTGGCGCTAAGATATCCTTATACGTTTTGTAATATTTGTTTGAAAACCCGTCTGGTCCAGGACTTTTATGTGATGGAAGGTCATTAATAACTTTCAGTATTTCATGTAGTTTGATCGGTTCGTCTAAGCTCTCTTTGTCCTCTCTTTGAATCTTACTCAAATCTGCACTTTGAATATAAGTGTCTAAAAATTCTGCTTGCGTTACCCGCTCATTACAGGGGAGATTGTAAAGATTCCCATAGTAGGTCATGAATGATTTAGCTATAAGATTTGAGTCCGACGTTTCCGTGCCGTGCTGTTATATTGAGAATGTAGTTGTGTAATGTTTTGCCCTTTAAGGCCCTAGCGAGCAGGGTACCAGATTTGTTACCTCCATGGAAGTATATCTTCCTAAGATATAAAGCCTTTACGCATGCCTCCTTATGTAAGTAGTTTTTTAGCTGGGATCGTGATGTGGCTAGCGCCTGCAAAAGATCCTGTCTCTGGGGATTACTTTTATGTGAATTTTCGTCAGTTTGTACTTTCTGTAGTAGTGTTTTGTATTGTGCTAGCGAAGAACGCTTTTTAATAGCTTTCTGTTTCAGCAACGACCCCCTGAGAACAGCCTTATGTGCGAACCAAGTCATTGGAGTGTACGTCGTGGAGTTGCAGTTTAGCTGAAAGTACTCTGTCAAAGCTTGCTGGGTTTGTTGTACGACTAGTGGGTCATGTAGCATAGCCTCATCCAGTCTCCAGTGAAACGGGTGTATTGGTACCGAGGGCCAGGTCAGAGTCAACGATATTGAGGAGTGGTCAGACCATGTTATTGGGGAAATATCAGCGTCTGTAACTAATGGCATATTACTATGGTTAATAAACCAATAGTCTATGCGTGAGTATGATTTGGCTGGATTAGAATAAAATGAATAGTTGCGTGCGGTGGGGTGAAGTGTGCGCCAGGTGTCCAAAAGGGTGAGGCCCCTTAATGTGTTAAGAATTAGATTTCTAGTTTTAGACGTAGTGATACTGCGGCCTTGTGAACAATCTAAAGTCGGGAACAATGCTACATTTAGATCTCCCCCTAACAAGAGTGTGCCTTTTGGATCTCTAGGAGTTTGTTACTGACTGTCGTCAAAAAGTGAGCTTGTCCTGTGTTGGGTGCGTATACGTTAGCCAGGGTAATTGGTCTATTAAACAACATACCCACTAGTATTATATAGCGACCTTCCCTATCCACCAATTTCTCCAACAGCTGGAAGTGTGTGTTTTTATTGAATAATATTCCCACCCCATTCTTTTTCTCTGTGTTAGAGTGAAGGTACGAAGTGGGGAAGTCTCTAGATTTTAATGTAGGTTCTTTGTTGGTGACAAAATGGGTTTCTTGAACAAAAATAATGTTAGCTTTTTCTTTTCTCCCCCAATTAAGCGCTATGGATCTTTTAGTTGGGGAATTTAGGCCCTTACAGTTTTGAGAGATTAGTTTAATTTCCTTAATTTGTGTACCTGCGTCGGTGTTGTGGGATAAAGCTCATTACCTTATGTCGGAAGAGTTGCCCAGTCATGTAGTGTCTATACTCAGCCATCGCATTGTCAAAGAAAATGGCACCATTGAAGTGTTGGTCCGGCCCACCCCTGCCTGTGGTTAGATAGTGGATGGAAGTAACTCTCTTATACGTGTATACAAAAACATCTCTTAGTCCTGGATCAGAAGTAAGCAATACAAAAGTATCATTATTTCGGCATAAACAACAAAACAATAAACAATACAACCAAACAAGAAACCTGAAAACAAAAAACGTTTCATAACAAAAATTCCCTGTAAAACCTTCCCAAGTAATATTGGGGTTCATAGGGGAATTAGTTCAACCGAACGAGGTTGAAAGGCACCTGTGAAGGAGAGAAACAGTGTTAAAGGGGAGAAAAGGGGAGAGAGAAGACCATAGCATAAACAATCTATCTCAGGAGCAAATGAAACATAGCACCAAAGTAAGACCATGATAATAATCATGCTTAAGGCTAATCTCAGGAATGTCTCAAGTATCTTTATCGGCCGGCCAGGCCTTCACTGCCAAAGGAACTGTATAGATAGTCTAAAGATCCCTCAACTCGGGTCTAGATCTGCTGGCCCTTTCCGATGTTTTGATGCGTCATCTCTAGATCTTTTCTTTGCCGCTTTCGTCCATTGAGGTTTTGGCGGTGCTGAATTTCTTTGTGAGTCAGAAATATCCGAAGGTTTCAATGAAGGGAGAGTAGGTTTTGGTATGCCCAGTGTTTGGCAAAAGTGGTCCAGATCTTCTAGTGTCCTGTATGTTGCAAGTTTGTTGTTCTTCAGTACTCTCAAACTGAAGGGGAATCCCCATCTGTAGGGTAGACCGTGATCTCTCAGATGAAGCGTGAGGAATCTTATTTCTTTGCGGTTTTGTAAGGTGATAGGGCTGAGGTCTGCGTAAAATTGAAGCGTGTCACCATCCAAAGTGAAGGATTGTTGTTTTCTTGTAGCATTTAATATTGCTTCTTTATCGGTGTATCTGTGAAACCTCAGGATTATATCCCTTGGAGGCTCTCCATCCCGTGGCTTGGGTCTTAAAGCTCTGTGCGCCCTGTCAATCGCTACATCAGGTAGCTGCTGATTATTCAATAGTTGTTTGTAGATGTTTTGTAGATGTGAGGGGAGAGTGTCGCTCGTGATTTTTTCAGAGACACCCCGAATGCGTAGATTTTGTCTCCTACCCCTGTTGTCGAGGTCTTCTAGCTTGGATTGGAGATATTCAATTTGTGATTCCTGGGTCTCCATTTTCCTGTTGATTAGGTCCATGTTGGATGTAGTCTCTTCCTCTAATTCTTCCAAATAGGCCACTCTGCCTCCCAGATCCGCAACTTCTTTCTTTATTTCTGTTAAACCCTCTTTCAGCATCTTGCTGACCTTTTGAAAAAAAGAGGAGAGGTCTACTTTGGTCGGGAGATCCTTAAGGTCAGCTTTAGTTATAGGTGATTCTCTGTCAGGAGGAATTGGATCCTGTTGCTCTTCTTGAGACATTTGTGAATTATCATCTTCCTCCACAGTTGGAGAGTGTATAGCTTTAAAAAATGTGTTCATCTTTGAACTAGAAGTAGCATGTGGCTTTGTACCCTTGTCCACCCTGGGGACTCTCCTGGATGCCATAGTGTGATGCAGATAAACAGTAGCTATACCAGGTTATAGAGAGAGGTGTGGAGTTCAGTCAGGGCATATATATAGTATGATGTTGCAGACTTTAAATTGCAAGGAGATGAATGCAAAAAAAAACACACAAAAAAAAACGATTCAGGTAATAATCCCCTATCAAATGACAGTCTGTGTTTATAAGCAGATTCTTCCTGTTGCTGAGATTATCTATGCTGTGCTTCAAATGGGGTTTCTGATACAGTCATGCAGGGGCCCAGTAAGTGTGCTTATTAAGTTGTTAAATGCAGCAAACACCAAGCCTTTTAACACATCAGTTATGGTTTCTATACACCAATCTTTGATCTTCTGTAGCTAAACAGGATTGTAGGGGCCTGAGGCTGTAAATTTAGGCAAGGCCTTAATAGCTACAGGGCTTCCCTGGCAATTCAGCAGGGGCCCGTTTTTAAAGGCTTTTATTTCAGCTTTTTATCCCAAAAAAAAACAAAAAAAAACATAATTTATGTAAGAACTTACCTGATAAATTCATTTCTTTCATATTAGCAAGAGTCCATGAGCTAGTGACGTATGGGATATACATCCTAC
Organism: Bombina bombina; assembly: GCF_027579735.1. Lineage (NCBI taxonomy): Eukaryota > Metazoa > Chordata > Amphibia > Anura > Bombinatoridae > Bombina > Bombina bombina. Next base: position 95,777,001 of record NC_069509.1, read on the forward strand.
CAGGGAGGGGCAAAGTTTCCCAAACCTTAAAATGCCTATAAATACACCCCTCACCACACCCACAATTCAGTTTAACGAATAGCCAAGAAGTGGGTGATAAGAAAAAAGTGCGAAAGCATATAAAATAAGGAATTGGAATAATTGTGCTTTATACAAAAAAATCAAAACCACCACAAAAAAGGGCGGGCCTCATGGACTCTTGCTAAATGAAAGAAATGAATTTATCAGGTAAGTTCTTACATAAATTATGTTTTCTTTCATGTAATTAGCAAGAGTCCATGAGCTAGTGACGTATGGGATAATGACTACCCAAGATGTGGATCTTTCCACGCAAGAGTACCCTAAGAGAGGGAGGGATAAAATAAAGACAGCCAATTCCTGCTGAAAATAATCCACACACCCAGAATAAAAATTTCAAAAGAAGAAAACACAACAAAATGGTTTAGAATTAGTAAAATTATGCAAAGAGGACCAAGTTGCTGCTTAGCAAATCTGATCAACCGAAGCTTCATCCTAAACGCCCAGGAAGTAGAAACTGACCTAGTAGAATGAGCTGTAATCCTTTGAGGCGGAGTGTTACCCGACTCAACATAGGCATGATGAAATAAAGATTTCAACCAAGATGCCAAAGAAATGGCAGAAGCTTTCTGGCCTTTTCTAGAACCGGAAAAGATGACAAATAGACTAGAAGTCTTTCGGAAAGACTTAGTAGCTTCAACATAATATTACAAAGCTCTAACAGCATCCAAAGAATGCAATGATTTCTCCTTAGAATTCATAGGATCAGGACATAATGAAGGAACCACAATTTCTCTACTAATGTTGTTAGAATTCACAACCTTAGGTAAAAATTCAAAGAAGTTCGCAGCACCGCCTTATCCTGATGCAAAATCAGAAAAGGAGACTCACAAAAAAGAGTAGATAATTCAGAAACTCTTCTGGCAGAAGAGATGGCCAAAAGAAACAAAACTTTCCAAGAAAGTAATATAATGACCAAAGAATGCATGGGTTCAAAAGGAAGAGCTTGAAGAGCCCCCAGAACCAAATTCAAACTCCAAGGAGGAGAAATTGACTTAATGACAGGTTTTATACGACCAAAGGTTGTAGACAACAAAAATAAATATCAGGA